>NW_014038714.1:0-10798 GCF_001186125.1 Sphaeroforma arctica JP610 | reverse complement strand
ATCTTGTTCCTGTAGGGTCAAATGACCGCATTAAAGCAGAAATCCATTGCTGGGGAGCGATATCATTCGTCTTCAGCATGACCGTAAACGCATTAAGCGTACGGGTCAACGTGTCGAGGTCATGGTTGTTTATAAACTCGACCTGCTTGCTGTTGGCATCCCAGTTCGACTTAAGTCGACTGATCTGTCCCTTGTACTTCTGGTTATCCCTGTGGTCTTGTCCACGTTAGGCCTGAAGTAGCTGATCGATGCGCTTGTGCTTGATCGCGATCATATTAGCAAAATGTGATACGTCATCAGCACGGTGCTCGTCATGGGCGATTTCCATCTTGATGGTGTAATCGTCGACCGATTTATTAAGTTCGGTCACCTCGTCAGAGTGGAAATCCTGTGCGGGTTGGTGTAATGCGGTGCGATCGAACCGATTAAATTCGACATCGTTAACACGTTTACGGGAGTGTTTATTACCCCTTGTAAAGTCCATAGTCGAGGCCTTTCGGTGCTCTGTTCCTTGGATAGTAGTTGGTACTATAATCTTGGATGATTCATGCGTCTGGATAATATACCCAGTCTTAATTGGTTTCCGACGATTGTTATCCCAGTTGGATAAAGGTGGCGGAGTATTTTTACCTGCCTCTGGGTCTATAATACTCTCAAGGACGGGCGACTCATGGCCGGGTGTTAAAACAGGCGAATAATTAGCCTGGAGTTCTGGTGGTAGTACCTCGTAAGGTATAGATACACTGAGCACATCTAGGTCAACTGCCACAGGTTTGGATTACCAGCCGACGTTCTGTCCACTTCTGTAGGGCTTCAGTAGTGTCCGGAGAAACATGCTCGCGTAAGTGCTGTGAGTGTTTTCCTGATCTATACATTCGGTCTACATGTTCAACAGTCATGCCTTTCATAAGGGCGGCTAACTGATTCTTAAGATCAGTGTTTGCAGTAATTAACTTACTTATGCGCGTTGGTTCAGTGGTCTCGGACGTAGATTCGGGTTTGCTACTTGAGCTTGCCTCCTCGTCTGGTTCCGGTATAGGTACCTTCTGAGATTCGTATTTGTCCCCTATAAATGGGGACTTTTCTTTCTGAGTTTCGTCAGAAGAATTGGGTGGGGCGTCTTGAGACGTGTCCCTTGTCTCACTTCTTGTCTTCGTAAATGTGAGCTTCGAAGATGAGGCAATAGTTGGCCCTCGGGCTCTATCTGTAGGAGTAGTCTCCTTAATCGGAGTGGTTACACTCTTCTCCAAAGCATTGGCCTGTTGACTATTATTGTCGGAGACAAGTGCCTCGGTTACAGTGCGGTTAAACGCATCGGCAGCAGCGGCGGTTGCTTCTGCGGCAGCGCTAGCGGCTTCTCTCTCCATCTTCTTACGTTCAGCCTTGCGTTTCTTTGCAGGTGTATTGTCTTTCTTTGTCATAATCTTAACTTATGATTTCAGTCTTTTTCTTTTAAGGAATGACTGTGCTTAGGAAAAATTTCGTGGTAGTTATCTACCTTTACGCTCAAGTAGTTTAAGTAGTTAATACCTTTGCTCACTTTAAATTGTGTAGGATTCGGTCTATCAAGGCGATATTAACGTCTTAGAGTAATTAAACGCTTAGGTTAAGTCTAAGTATAATTAAAATCGAAGTAAATAAACGAAATGAGTCTTTTAGTAAAGTTAGGTATGCCTCATGAAAACAGCATTACTCTGAGGGATTGTGAGGCTGAGACATTGCCTATATATAATCCTCTCAGTACTGTTTTCGCCGAAGGGATTTTATTTAGTGTTTCGTTGTCGCTCTAATAGAAACTATGGTATGTTTCGTTGGGGCGAATCCGAGAGACTCATAAAATCCTATCTTTAGAAAAAAAAATACTCGTAATGTCCAGTTATTGCATTAACCAATAACTTACCACTTATCAAGAATTACCGACTTAGCCTTCATCAGACTGGCACACACGGTTGGCTGAACGGAGGATAAACTAAGCAACGCTAATAGTCCTTAGAAACCTATGTTCGGTTGAGCCATCCCGCTACCGAAGTATCGATTGGGAAAGTAAATATAGTTCTATTATTAGAACTAGAGAAAATCTTATGTCTGGTATTTTCCTGGGGCCTTTTAAAGGCCTTGTCCAAATATCTGATATGTAAAATGGAAAAGGTATTTAATTAATAAAAACAGTTAAAAACCATTGAAGGAAAACTTAAGTTTACGTACTTTTAAGAGTACGTTTTACGTACTATTAAGAGTACCTTTATATTGCAAGATTCTAATGTGGAGGCCCGGCTTTCACATATAGAGCGCAACATGAAGGAAATCAGAAATTATAGCGCCATAGGCTCTTTACACAGTCGCGTGATTTCGCTATCAGAAATTGATCTTGCAGATCACGATACAAGTGACTTGTAAACTTAAAGCCACCTATAACAGACTGGTATATGAACAAAGCAAGTGACATCGATCCAGATTATGTACGAGTTAATATCGAAAGCGTGGCGGTTAATATTGACGACAGTGTGGATACGAGCTTCTTGGGATAAGAATTAAAGTTTAATTAATCCAAGTCATCGTCTATCTCTAGCACCATATCTATTTTAAGACCCCGATCTTTGTATATGTTCGTTTCAATCTTAGCTTCACGATATGTCATGAGCAAATTCATCTCCTCATCGCTGGGTGGCAAAGCCAAAGTCTTCCTATCTTCATAAGTAAGCGGATTGAACTGGCTACGGATGTTAGCGCATTTAAGATCCCTACTCATTTCTGCATAGTCGGCTATCAGCTCAACGAAAGGCTGGGTTGCATTTGCTTTTGCACCCTTAGATCTTTAATCCAAGTATTAGTTCCATCTGTTGAGCCAGCTGAGCCTAATTCGATCATGCGCTCAAGTACTGCCCGTACCCGAACACAGTTAACATGGTTGTGGCACGGCGAGAACTCTTTTAGTTTAGCTGGGGTTAATCCGGTTGGAAAGCAGCAGAACGAATCTTCTACTGATTACACTACAAGATCGCCGGTACCAGGATTTTTCCCAATGAGAAGGATGCACAACACTTCCATGGTGCCACTTCGCATTGAACGACTCACAGCACCTCGCACACACATGAGTTTCATCTTCTTATATTCATCAACGCAATCCTTAAACGCGTATGTCAGTGTAACGCCCCGTTGGGCTTGTTGTTCTGTGGCTCCTTGTGTGTACGCGTGCACTCCAAAGTAGGTTTTGACCTCCTTTGCTGTAATGTGTACTTTCTGCACTACATTTTGATCATAAGGTTCAAATTTTATACCATTGAAGCGCCCCCTTGCATCGTCTACTGACTGGATACGTGATTCCAATAATGTGGCAGGTGCTTCAGGTACAATCTCTTTCTTAATTACTGCTTTGCGTGCCAGCAGATTGTACCGAAGATATTCCACCAGTTTGCCTTAGCTTCATATGCTTTAGGAATTGCGATGTATCTTTCTTTAGCATATTGTCTAAGCTGAATAGCCGTCCATGCGTTGAAGTTTACAGTTTCCTTATCAAAGTTTATAGACTCATAAGGCAATCCTGCCACACCTATCCTTTCGTTCCACACTGCCAGCCAGGGGGGACATACAATATTATACATATCATTAACCCAGTTCTGTGTATCTATCAAATCCATACCATATATGTATGAGGATGTTTTCGTGCTTATCTGTTCCGGAGCGAGATCGAGCAGTTTTAGCTTTTGCGCATGTACCTTCTTAATGAAAGGCATGAAACACTCGGCAGGCTTGTAGTATATTGGTTGACAGAAGAACATCAACTTTACTTGTACTATATCCAGCTTATCTTGTTCGATTTTGGCAGTGTTACCAATACGCACAATCTCTGGACCCTTCTCTACTGATGCAGTCTCTCTATATTCCTTAAGCATATTGCATAGCCCTCGTGGTGCCATGCCAGTGTTCTCACGGAAGTCTGTTTTCATAAGCAAAGCTGCCAGAAGAATAGCACGATCAAATCCTAGATCACATATACTTGTTAAATATATTCGCTGGTATTCAGTCAACTTCTTCTGTGGATCGTCATGCATTGCTTTCACCGCTGTTTTTGTACATTGAGACCGAAACCTAATTTTTCGCAGAACCCGTCCGCCACCAGGAATCAACGACTAAATCATCACAACCAAGCACAATATAGTCGATATCATACACTATGATATAATCGACTAGCCCATCTACTTGCAAAGTAGCAATCTGTTGCTCCGCTTCAGCTAGTTTCTCTGCCACCCTCCACCCGTCGAATACAGGCAGTACAACTACGTTACCATTATCACAAGCTTGTATCTTCCTTAGAGACGAAGCACAGAGTTGTAGGAAGCTCACACAGCTTCTTTCCAAGACAATCTCTGATGCACAGGATGCTGCATGCGTGTGAAAAAGAAAACTAGAATCAATGGCAACCACACCCTTAAAGCGTGACAGGGGTACTACATTCAAAAGTGGCTCTATCAATGGCTTCAGCCCAGAGACACCCATCTTAGCTCTCCTTAACGTGTGGATATAACAAAAAACAGACGTGTATATGTGTTTTAGCGTGGTTTGTCAGATTTGGGTGAAAATCAGTACAAGTGTATGTTATGAAACCCTAGATACAGGGTTTCTTATCTAGTGGCCCTGTTTATTTTACGTCCAGGTAAAAGCTATATTTTCGATGTTTAACGCTAATTCGTATCAGAATTGCCGAGGCCTCGCCGCAGTATGCCCCATATGGCTAAATGCTCTTATAACGTACATCATATGTACAACCGTATGTACGAGCTATAACGATCGTACTTACAACCGTATGTACGGGCTATAACGATCGTACTTACAACCGTATGTACGGGCTATAACGTATATCGCAAATACAACCGTATGTGCGGGCTATAACGATCGTACTTACAACCGTATGTACGGGCTATAACGTATATCGCAAATACAACCGTATGTACGGGCATACTTGTGGTGAGTTATACCTACTGACGGTGAATTCGGGCGTTCAGACATCGTTCATATGTGTTTCTTCGTATTTCACGCTTCGCCCGCACGCAACAGCGGCGAATTCTCATCTACAGCTTCGTCAATCGTACCCTCATTGTCTGCGCAAATACACACAAGCACAAAGAAGAATTAAGTATATCACATCGCATCGTGGAGCATATTCGGATATCAATATACCTGTTCACAGCAGCTATCCGGTGATAGAAAAATATTAATGGAGAGAAGTACCGAAACACTCAACTATACATATTTCTGTGGAAGAAGTTTTATGAAAAAGTCTCATATATATGTGTACATGTGTCTATGTTACGTAAGCGTACACATCGAGAAAACCTCAGTGTCAATTGTATAGCTGTTCGATGCGCACGATCGTGGTTCAAAATTTCCGAATGTACACTTGTACATATATTTATTATATGGTAATTTAAACCACATCCGGCACGAAGACGCACAAATTTTGGTATAAAGATTTGCATGTATATCTGGTATAAAAGCGTAAACATACCCGCTAAATCTGAAAGCACCTCGGCTTCTCGACGGGTCTCGTCCTCGGGTGATTTCTTATTGTCTGTCCTGAATTGCTCGGTTAGACGCGGAAACAGCGGCGGAATCTGTGTCGATGTTAATTAGAAACAAGAGGTCAGCATGTGTCTGTCAAAGATTGTAACGACGCCTCAGTAGGTAAATAAAGCTTGAAGAAAAACAGTGTGTCTATCGGTTTGCTGCTCCTTCTACACGAACCCTTGGGAAGATTAATATGTACCGCGAAATTTGTGTCCCATCGGTTTGAGAAGAGAGACGGACTGACTGAGGAACCACCCAGTCAACAGTGTACAACACCAGATTAATAATGAACCGGCTACAAGCACGATCTCTAGGGGCTGTGCTGTAAGCACAACAAACAACATGTCACACACAAGCAAGACACCGCAGGATTCGAGTTGCCAGCCATACCATCAGCAAGGGCTGCAAGTACATGGGAGCGAATTCCTCCAAGGCCGGAGGAGACTCTTCCTGGGGACTGATCTCGTTGGCCCGCACAATGATATCCGCACGGATAGCCTCGTCAAGCGATAGGTACGTGGCTTTGCGCTCGTACTTTGAAGTCAGACTACCGGTCACCCACATGCTGTGTAGATTTTTAGGACCGGGAAAACAAATAAGTACAGGGAAACGAAAGATAGACCCACAACATTAGAGATACTGTGCAGATTTTAGGACCGAGAAAACAAATAAATACAGGAAAACCAAAGATAGACTCACAACATTAGAGATACTGTGCAGATTTTAGGACCGGGAAAACAAATAAGTACAGGGAAACGAAAGATAGGCTCACAACATTGGAGAAGCTTCGGATAAATACTGTGAACGACAGATCCTTGCTTCTGCTGGCCGAGCCGTGGAGGTTAAGGAGAAACATAATGCTCCACAACAATAGCGCGATGTTATGTACTTTTTTACTGAAAGCAATACAGATAAATAACCGTGTAGCTTTGATACCACATCTCAAAAAATATCTGATAAATATTCTGACATACGTGATAAAGTAATACAGATAAATAACCGTGCAGCTTTGATACCACGTCTCAAGAAATATCTGATAAATATTCTGACATACGTGATAAAGTAATACAGATAAATAACCGTGCAGCTTTGATACCACGTCTCAAGAAATGTCTGATAAATGTTCTGACATACGTGATAAATGGCAATGGCACCATCACAATCGATAGGAGGGATCCTTTGAGACTGAAGAGTCCGAATGCGGTGACCTGTGCAAAGCTGTAAAGAACTCCAAAAGTGAGTGACGGCAGTAGAGTACACCCTTCAGCAGTTGACAACTAATTTCGGCAGTCTTAACTGGGTGTATACAGATACTTGGTCGGTGCCCGGGCTATGCGATAACGGAGGTTGACATGGGGATAGAAATGAGCGTACATTGGGCAAATACCCTCACAAGAATAAAGGCCGTTCCATACACTCGAGAACAGAGATACCTACATTGTGCTGAACATGATACGGCGGAAGCAAACGAACCAGAACAGACCGCCCGTGTCCATCTCCGAGATGTAGACGTAACTCAATTGGTACTTCCACACGAACAGCGACGCCGCGAAGAACAAGGTGATGAACGGGAGGATGAGGGGCGCCAGGACTGTGAGAGCGGAGTGTAAGCAGAAAGAGTGATGAGATGGAGTGGGGGAGAAGACGACTGATGGGCAAGTAGTTGAGCCGTAAGGTGGTGCTTCTAAACAGATAGCACCGCAGCACACGGTGCAGTGATGAGTGGAGGAATGTTTCGGAAGCCTAGCGGATCATTAGTACTGCCATTGATTGATTGGCGTCTGAGACACCAAACATGTATGTAGGATGCTCAAACAGACCCACACAAATACGCACGTCAAATGGCCAGCCGGAAAATGATACTCTCGCGGAAGTACTTCACTTTTCACTCAGGTGGAGTCAGTATCACATTTCAGTTTAACTTACCGGCATAAGTAGCTCCGATCAAAAAGACCAGCAGCGTACGCGACAGAATGTCTCCATACATCAGACGTCCAGGGTTCTTGGACTCGTCCACTTCACGCGGGGACTAATACATAGAAAACGTGAGACAAAGAAAGACGTGAGGGTCAGCGATTGCATCGTAATGGCGAACATAGACACTTCACGCGGGGACTAATACATAGAAAACGTAAGACAAAGAAAGCCGTGAGGGTCAGCGATTGCATCGTAATGGCGAACATAGACACTTCACGCGGGGACTAATACATAGAAAACGTGGGACAAAGAAAGACGTGAGGGTCAGCGATTGCATCGTAATGGCGAACATAGACACTTCACGCGGGGACTAATACATAGAAAACGTGAGACAAAGAAAGACGTGAGGGTCAGCGATTGCATCGTAATGGCGAACATAGACACGTCACGCGGGGACTAATACATAGAAAACGTGAGACAAAGAAAGACGTGAGGGTCAGCGATTGCATCGTAATGGCGAACATAGACACGTCACGCGGGGACTAATACATAGAAAACGTAAGACAAAGAAAGCCGTGAGGGGACTAATACATAGAAAGCGTAAGACAAAGAAAGCCGGGGACTAATACATAGTAAACGTAAGATAAAGAAAGCCGTGAAGGTCAAGTGGTTTCATTGTAATGGCCAATATAGACGCGCAAGTGAGGGAGAGGCGAGCTGTGGCATTCAAGTTTGAAAGATATAACCGAACCTGTGACTCCAATGGTTTTGAGTCAGTAATTAGCACATGCGTGGCATACGGGAGGTTACAGACGACGATGTTGTCCATAGGCGGACAACGCATAGCCTTCTGAAAAGTTAACACCGTAAACAATACACGGCCAAACGTACAAAACACAATAGGGTCTAAATAATCATAACCTACGCTCTCCTCTATATATAACCCAACATACCTGGGTCTGGAACTTGCCCATGATGTAAAAGCACACGGCTCCTAGGTTGATCAGCTCCATAGTTTGCGTTAGACAGATGCGCATGATGGTAAAATTGATGAAGAATGTGGAAGCCGAGGGAATCGCCCGGGCGAGCAACTGAGGAATGTGCGAGATGTCCTGTTGCGCCTGGGTCAGGACCTGCAACACCGATGCTGTGTGTGGCCAGGCAGTCAGGGGGAGATGAGATTACAACGAGTTCTCGAGTGATGGAGAGGGAGGATTATATAGTCCGTGAGAACGAAGTGTACACGAGACGCCTTGCTAGAGCTGTGTCCACGGTGAGTATTCCTTTGTATAAACTTGCGTGTGTGACCTGAGCACAAATGCCTATGTAAACACACGTAGGTCTGTGTACTTAAAAATAAATAGTCTGATCTTTGTATACAAATGTGTTAGCGCCCACCGACATGCCCATGCATGTGATCATAATAAATCTGTCACACATTAAATACGATACTAAACACGCTGTGCCCACGTAGTTATCATAAGCGCAAGTTGACCTACATGATACGGCAGGGGCGAAGAAGACGTTGACACCTTGGAACATGAACCACTTGCGGACCACAGATCGCTCGAGATCACCCCAGGTGAGATGTCCTTCGAAGATGCCCAGCCAGTACAGGATGTATGGCATCACCATGGAGAACAGGATGATCGAACTCTGGGGCAGCACACCCTCTAGCATACCCTGGCGATGAGGATTAAACAGAGCAGACGATGATGAGCAGATTAATGTCTGGGTGGACTTGAAATCAATATATTATTGCTACACCTGAGCTTCTAGATAAGATATTGTTGTCACTGCGATGAGTAGCGGTGAACAATGAGTGCGATTCTTATTTTTCATTAGAAGAAGGTATTGTTTGTGGCATGCACACTGCGGCATTAACAACAGCATCACAGTAAAGATATAAAGATATATATATATATATACATATATATATTTATATAGATATAAATATTTATATTATCTATATATATATGTATATATCATGTATACATATATACATATATACACATATACACATTTATATATATATGTATATAATATATATATATGTTACGCACCTTAACAGATGGGTAGTGGTCGCAGATAGTCTTCAGTATAGGGAATGTCTTCGAGAGGTTCTCCAGAGATGTGAGCGAAGCCATGGCAGCCGCCGGGATGGTGTACACGGCCGTCAGTCCGATCACCGCCGCCCACAAGCCAAACCTGCACGTGCAAGGGACATGCAAAACAAGCAGGCAAGTGAGTACACACAAAACTAAATATGAAAAGGTGCACCCCTCGGGACATATAACATGCTACATATAAACCATCCCATCTCAGCCACGGGTCGGATGCGCAGGGCACGCACGCCTGTGACACCCGGTGAACTGTACCAGCACACGTGACAATCGGTGAACTGTACCAGCACACGTGACAATCGGTGAACTGTACCAGCACATGTGACACCCGGTGAACTGTACCAGTACACGTGTCACTCGGTGAACTGTACCAGCACACATGACACCCGGTGAACTGTACCAGCACACGTGTCACTCGGTGAACTGTACCAGCACACATGACACCCGGTGAACTGTACCAACACACGTGTCACTCGGTGAACTGTACCAGCACACATGACACCCGGTGAACTGTACCAACACACTGATGAATGGAATCTCTGCGCGCAAACAGTCGTTGTACTTGATGTGGGTGACGGCATTCAGAAATAGCAGCAAAACTCGCCCAGGCCAATAGATCCGCCCGCTAAGGCCCGGCTCCCGATAAGCTTATGTGAACAAGTACTATACAGTGACATATAGTCAGCGGATAACCACGTGCAATCACAGATAACATACCATCGCCAGCCCCTGTAGGTGGTGTTGACGGGGATGTTCTTCCAGATAACGGCACTGGGATCGGGTGCTTGGTGGATGTAGCAATCCGGTGCACTGGCCATTGGGTCGCACTAGAAGGGGTTTAATACAAGAGAAGAACCAATGGTTATGAGGATATGTAAATACAACCACTTATACAGTAAATACAGTTTAAAGAATATATATATATATATATATATATAGAAGTACCAATGTTTATGAGGCTATGTATATGCACCCACTTATACAGTCAATACAGTCAATAAAGAATATATATCTATGTAATATATATATATATATGTAATACATGTATATATATATATATATATGTGTGTGTATGTATATGTATATATCTATATATATATATACATATATATGTATTTATATCTAATATATATATATATATATATATATATATGTGTGTGTGGGTGTGTGTGTATGTATACGTATATATCTAT
>NW_014038715.1:6471-10821 GCF_001186125.1 Sphaeroforma arctica JP610 | reverse complement strand
TGTGTGTGTGTGTGTGTGTGTGTGTGTGTGTGTGTGTGTGTGTGTATATATATATATATATATATATATATATATATATTAATGTGTGTGTGTGTGTATATCACCCGAATTCGCGACATCGCAACATACTCCAATTCACAATACACATTACACAAATCTATACATCAACTAATTCCAAATTAAACCGTTTGTCGCCATTTTCTTTGCATCCTTGTAGTGAGTTACATAACTACCCGCAGTATAACTTTATCTGCGACACCAAGGCAATGAATTTGGCGAAGTCGCTTAAGAGCAGATTCATCGACGAGGGCTTGAAGCATTTCTTATTTAATCTGCAGATGTTGGTGGAGGCTGAATTATTCATAGGTATTGTGTGCGTATCTGACTTTTGCATGTGTGGCCATTTCACTGTGTGTTTGTGTTAGACATGTGTGTCTGCACATGTAGTTTATTTACCTACCTGACTCCCAGGTGTCTGACTCTTTCAGTATGTGTGTATGTTAGATATGTGGGTCTGTATATATGGATCGTGTGCCTATCTCACTCCCAGGTGACTTTTTCAGTGTGTATTTGTTAGATATGTTTGTCTGATATATGGATTGTGTGCCTATCTCACTCCCAGGTGTCTGACTATTTCAGTGTGTATTTGTTAGATATGTGTGTCTGTATTGACTACACGGTCTGCACATTTTAGTGTGTGTTTATGTCAGATAGGCGTGCGTTCATAAGTTTTGTTTGCCTGTTTGACTCCCGCGGGTCTGCCCATTTCCATGTGTTGTGTTAGAATTGTGCGTCTGTATGAGTAATGTGTGCTTGTCTTAGCAACGCGTATCTGCACATTGTGTCTCCTTGTTTACAAAGGCGTGTCTGTTTAAGTCATCCATAAATTTTTTTCCCTTGACCATAAGGCGGATGTGTACCTGTACTACTATCGCATGTCTACATTTTTCACAGTATTTGTATAAAAAATGCGTGTCCGTATGGGCCGTGTGTTCCAGTCTTTTTTCTGCGTGTTTGCACCAGTTATATGCACCTGAATTACTAATGCGCGTCTGCAGACGTGATGTTTGTCTGTCTTACTACTGTCTGTTTACACTGGCAGCATGTGTTTGTGCCATATATGTTTGTCTGCGTATGTAGTGTGGTACTTTTGCGTTATATGTGTGTGCGCATGTACGTGTGTTTAGTGGTGTGTTTGTTTGTTTGTGATAGTTAAGTGCGATTATGCAAATATTGTATGGCTGCGTAAGTGGAGTGCATATGTGTTAGTAGTGTGTTTTTGATATAAAAGAATGGTAGTTTTTCGCTGAGGGTGTATCGTCGGATACATGTATGTATGCATGTATGTACGTACGTATGTATATATGTATGTATATATGCATGTAGGACCGAGCCTGCTGAATGCTAGTATCAAATTGAGCCTGCTATTGTTAGATAGTGCGTTCTTGCGCCCGATGTTCACACTCTTCATCGCCAGTCGCAAAGCGCAATTAGCAGCCACTTAACCAGCCAACATAATCAGTTCGACAGAGTCGCAAAAGTAGATACAATGGTATCAGCCAAGAGCAGAACAGACTCCTTAAAAAGTAAAATAGAAGGTGCAATTCCCACTCTAAATGAGAATATGAGCCTAAAGTCTAGAGGCTATGGAATTGGGTTTTATACGATACTGTCTATGTTCCCTGGAATACTAAAAGATGATCTCTTTCTACATTGATTATCAAGTAGTCGTGTTTATGTACGCTTCTGATCCTCTTATAACACTTTTGTAACTACCCGCACGATTACATTGTGCTAATGCACAAGAATTGAAATATGTATCACGTCTAAGATACCGATCGACGAGAATCTTTACTTTAAATACTTATTATGTCATGCTAGTATAGATGCGATGCTTATAGCAGCCCATTAGCCTTCAGATCCATGTAGATACGCTTGGATATAACGTTCCCTAGAGAGTCTTCATACTCTTCATCATTATCCGCCGCGAATTCTTTCTCCTTCTTCTCATTTTGCAGCTTCTTGAATACTGAGTTCGGGGGGACAAAAGGCTATGGAGTGAGTATTTCGTTCTAACGGAGTGCACTTTCAAATGGGCATAACATATAAATCCATATAGATACAGTCGGGTACACACATATACATACATGTAATGGGTATCTCAAATGATCGGATGTACTTTTGAGTAAGCATCCAAGCATATATGCAAGTGCATACTGCTAAAGACATGTATACATGTCTACATGTACAAAAAAGCACCGCTACAGAAGTATTAGTGTATGTACATATGTAAGTATATATGTATGTGTGTGGGGGGGGAGGGGGGCGAGGCGCCGCGAATTCGCAATAACATCACACAATAACATCACGTAAACCAATATAACTACAACAGACTCGCATCGAAGTCGGTATGCTCATGTCTATCGAAGTCTATATGCGACGCGTGTGACAATATTGAATGGCTTGTACTGGAGATTCATAATATACGCACGCATGCCTTGGGCGTGTTAGGCCTCTCGGGCATACGCTCATAATTACAATCTACCATCCATCCGGATACAGATACATAAACACAAGACATATTTTCAACTGCTCATATATACAATCTACCATCCATCCGCATACAGATACATAAACACAAGACATATTTTCAACTGCTCATATATACACTCTACCATATATCCGCATACATATACATAACACTAGACATATTTTCAACTGCTCATATATACAATCTACCATCCATCGGCATACAGATCCATAAACACAAGACATATTTTCGACTGCTCATATACACACTCTACCATATATCCGCATACATATACATAAACACAAGACATATTTTCAACTGCTCATATATGCCATCTACCATCCATTCGGATACAGATACATAAACACAAACATAATTTCAACTGCTCATATATACAATCTACCATCCATCCGCATACATATACATAAACACAAGGCATATTCTCAACTGTTCATATATACAATATACCATACATCCGCATACATATACCATATACACAGACTATTACTCATTTGCCAATATAAGCAAGACACAAAAGTGCACGCTACATTTGTGTGTAGTCAGAGCCGAAGGTATCCATGGTTATATACTTGTACTTACAGGCTTCGGCGTCGGCTTTGGTGGTGACATTGATGAAATGGCTGGTGTTGGGAATGCCCAGCATGCGCATGCCGTGAGCGTGCTTAGCCTCTTGGAAGTGCCGATGGAAGGCCTTAGGCCCCCTGTATGACGCTCCTCCGCAGATTTCGCATTTGTAGTTGATGTTGAGACCGTGCAACTGTGGGTAAAGGCGGGTGAAGTAGGTAAAATGGCTGTGAGTACAGACACGGGTTGTTCGTCTATTGTGTTCAGCAGAATGTAAATACGCACACTTCTTCTCAATTGTAAGCAAATTCATCATTAAGCGATTATTCGGAAGTTGAACCTATATTGAATACGTGGTCGTATACTGAATGTGTGGTCAAATAGTGAAATGTGTGGTCATATATAAAATACTAGCTACTTATGGAATATTTAGAAACCAAACACAAAGGCAAACATATATACCCGCATAGTAGCTCACATCGTCCGAACATCAATACAGAAACAAACACTTGCAAATATAGTATATAATTGAACACCAACACATATACCATGTCACCACATGAAAACATATATAGACGCATATACCCAAACTATTAATACATGTACCCCGTATGATCATGATGAAAACTAAAACATACTACATACTCATACCAACCACCACTACATATACCCAGTATAGCCAGAACGAAATCAATCGCATATACATAGCCGCATAAATATAACCACCGATACAAATACCCAGCAACCCCAGGATGAAACCAGTTGCTTATATATATATATACATAAATACATATGTAATCGAACACCAATACGTGCACCATGTATGACCAGGAGCATCTATGAACGCACATACATCGAGGATTCTTGAATTTTACCCAAACATCAATAATACATATGCCCGAAATAACCAGGATAAACCCCTTCGCATGTATACACGCATACACTCGCGTTTGAAACACCATAAATGTTATATAATATACTCAACCACAAATATCTAAATTTAAATACCTTATACAACCAGTACGGAATAGGTTTGCCATCCCAGCCCAAAGGTAGGTTCTTGGGATTGTAAATAGCCTTATCCTCGTCATCGTCATTGTCGCCGTCGCTGTCAGCATCGAAGTCGTCTTGATCTTCTTCCAACTCCTCAGCTGTGCGTGCTTGTTTCCTCTCCACGCTGTATGTCAAGTAGAGAAATGTAAGTATCCAACCGCCCAAAATGTAGTGTATATAAT
>NW_014038715.1:0-2826 GCF_001186125.1 Sphaeroforma arctica JP610 | reverse complement strand
ATAGTATATATATATATATATACTAATTATATATATATATATATATATATATACTTACAAGGTTTGCAGTACAGATCGGAACCGGCACTCTCGCCAGTGTATTCCCAGCCTTCGCACGTGCCGTCCTTCCACTTGGCATCGAATTCGCTTTGAATTCGTTCGCGTTCCTCTGCAAGGTTCTTTAACGGTAGTGCGCGCGTGTAGAAATCGGACAGATACGTCTCCAGATGTGTAAGATAGCTGAACGGTGTGAGAATAGTATCATAACTTGTTAATGCGGGCAGGAAAAATCATAAAAGGTTGAAAGTAAGGTGTACTTGAACGGAATATATATATTGAATGAGATCGAGATCAGATCGAATCCCTCTGCAAGAGTACTTATCGGTAATGCGCGCGTGTAGACGTCTGACAAGTACTAGTCCAAATTTTTAAGATAGTTGAATAGAGTACGAGACAAAGTGAGTATAAAATCGTAGTTTTCTAATAGGATGGCCACTACTTCCGGTGAATTTTCCTAAATTCGAATATACATATACAGATCAAAAATAACAACAGGGATCACAATATCAGTGGAATAATTTATAGGGTAACCAAATAAACAATACACCCAAAAGAAAGATACTGACACTTCAGTTTCGTACTAATCCTGTAAACTGAACGAATGAAGATAAATGTATAGATATAACCCTTGAGTTGCTACAAGATGACAATATTCAATATAATGACAAAAAAGCAAAGATATTTACACCTGTTACTTCAGTTACACTTTGCTGACACCTTCATTCCAATATATTGAGAGAACTTACTTCTGGTAAAATGCCTCACTGTGCATCATTTTAGCTGGACTATGTTGGCACATTATATACAGGTACACCAGAAAAACTGGAGGCACAACAAATGTTAAATTATATATCTGGTTAAATATGGTTGACCCTTGAACCTTTACATACAAGAAAACCCTAAAACCCTAAACCCTAAAACCCTAAAACATACTACCGGCACAATCACGTGATTATACGTATATGTGTGAACTCTTGGTTCCGGAAACCCGTACCTCGTATACTTCTGGTTGAATTTTTTCTGTCGGGGTGCGTGTGAGAATTGGTCGAACTTTGTCAGATAGTCCAAGTAATCTGTCTTCTCGAACATATCTAAATTTAAAAATTCCTTAAAGTGCTCGTTTAGATCTAAACAATCTCCGTGTTGCTCCTCGTCCGAGAACACCACCAGTGCTGTGGGAGAAGATAAAATAAGCGAATTATAAGAATAGCACATTGTCTACTGCATCGGGGGTAGATAAAATATAAAATGATTAGGATCGCGTATAACCTCCTATATAGGCAATTGTGCATGGACATGATGAGTGTTTCATATAGTCTGTTTATAGGAGCAGATGTAGATACAATAAGGAGATGGCATAAATTGGATTCAAACACCTGTACAGGCAATTACGCATGTATCTGACAAGCATTGTATATAGTCTGTTTATACGAGCAGTGACACAGGTATTGTATAGTCTATTTATACGAGCAGTGAGTGTGTGCACCGCCTACGAACAGGCACACATATATACACCCGCAAGAGATATACAGATACACACACGAGGAGATTTAGCGATATACACACACCAAAGATATAAGAATATGCACACGAAAAAAAGATATAAAGATATACGAAAAATACTAAGATTATAGATACGCCAAAGAAGAAGAAAATATATGAAGGTATAAACACGTCAGAAATAAAAAAGTATACACGCGCAAGAGATATGACGATATGCATGCACACTCACACGCCAAGCACGAAAAGTACTTCACAAGATAATTATATACTCGAGACACTTATACTTCACATGGGCATAACCGTCTGATGCTTGTAAGTGTGTGATATCCGGGTAACTAATAATTGGCCTAGGTGTTCTTTGGTAGAACTCGGTAAAAATGAATAAGACACAAGTACACACACAGACACACGCACATATACTCGCACAAGCAATAGAGAAGCTCAAGCATATATACACAAATACGCAAACAAGTGAGATAAACATAGATGCACACACACACACACGCACACACACACACGCACGCACACCGAGTCTGCGAACTAACGTCGATCACGCATCGCAATACACACCCACGTACGTTTGCCATTAACATAGCCATCTGGCTCCTGTGAGTGTGTGATATCCGCAGGCTTGATAATTAGCCCCGGTGTTGCTCGGTATTCCTTAGTCACGGCTGCCAGTCGTTGGTAAAACTCAGCGAATTCGTTGGGACCACCTAAAGCTACCATCTCAGTCTGTCTCTCTTTCCCTTCGTCTGCGTACAGTTCCACTAATTGACTACTACGCTCATTTATACCGTCCAGAAAATATTTCACCTGCACGAAGTGTGCAAGAGAATGTGACATGTCGGTGCTATTGTATGAGTGTGTTGCGGTGAGCGCCAACAGATGTGAGTCATAAGTATGTCCGCGCAACAGCGAGGTGAGAATCTGTGCACATTTGTAACAGTGATGGAGTCTCTACGTCTCTCCTTCTAATGGAGCCACAAAACATATATTCACTCATGAGACTTTAGGGTATATAAAAGCATACACTTAAACACGTTCAGCTCCACTTCGCGTGGTTAACAAAAAACATGCTGTGCACCAATAATCCTCCTACTCGGGGTGTGTATCAAGGTATAAATGAAATTAATTGACGACAAATGTGTATGCGTGATAATTTTCAAACGTGCATCAGAGCAGTGCGTTAGCAACACTGTGTGCATAATTATCATGACATGTATACAACTATACGTAATATAAATAAACATCCACACACAC
>NW_014038716.1:4956-10822 GCF_001186125.1 Sphaeroforma arctica JP610 | reverse complement strand
CACACATATATATATATGAGTGTATGTCCGCACACATAAATGTAGTGTGTGTTTGTCTGTGAGTGTGTGTATGTGCGTGTGGGCGGCGGTTATGCGTGTGTTAGTCTGATTGTATATATATATATATATAATGCATTTATATATATATATAGAGAGGTGTGTGTGTGTGTGTGTGCTTGTGTGTGTGTGATTGTGTTTGTGCGTACTATATATATATATATATATTCTTGTATATTTGTATATATATATATATATTGTATATTATATATACATATATGTATACATACATATATATATATATATGTATACATATATACATATATATATATGTGTGTGTGTGTTGTGTGTGTGTGTAGATATATATATATACATATATATATATATAAGTGTGTGTGTGTGTGTGTGTGTGTGCGTGTATGTATGTATGTGTATGTGTGTGTGTGCGTGTGTAGGTACATACAAACGGTGAGTGTTTCATATACTATATTTAAAAATTCCTTACCAGTTTGTGCGCTCCCGTGGTAGACATATTTCGTCGGCGTGGTAAGATAGCCTGCTCATTGGTACTTCGAACTTGTGACTTACAATCTCTTGTTATTTTTTGTTCACGTACCGAGGGTGACAGTAACCGACCCCCGCGTGTGTGGCTCTGTGTGTGTAAGGACGCCTGAGTGCAGTTTCGTCGTGGTAAGTCTGCATTGGATGTGAAGCTTATCGCTCTGTGCGATTGCTTACCTGTCCCTCTGCGAGCATTTCTGCTATAGTTTGTGTGTGATTGTGATACATTCGAAGCAGAGTTGTGTACTCTGTCAGCTTTATTCTTAATGACAGATGAATAATATGTATTGCAGGATACGTGGCTGTATTTCCTCCTCGCGCAGTGTGGAGTATCTGAGACAATGTGATTTCCGGTTGAAGTATGTACTTTGGTGCTGCACTGGACTTGCAAACCCCCATGCCGACGAATAAGTGAGCTTACGTTCCTTAACGATTGGCTTTGTTGCTGGGTACGTCCCCAATTGATTGCCCCGTTCATACTCTACAAGACAGTCTTCTTAGCTTGCGAAAGTAAGTTGTGGCTTTATTTACTCTGTTATTAAACATATATCAGAAAAATATGGCTTTTCATCATCACATATTTGTCATTTGATATTTTTATATTTTATTTAATACACACATACACTCATACAGTCATTCACTATGATTCATACATATTACAGATATTTACATACAGCAACAACAGGCAGGTTGCCGTTGAACAGCACTGGTGAGTGGAATAGACACATGATGAGAGTATTTATAAATAAAAGAATGACATGCTCTCAATACGCAAAGGAGTGACACAAGTCACACCGCACACGATCCGATTGGCCAATTCCCTCGATAAAACGGACGCCATGTCCCATTTAAGGGTCCACAGGGTTTCCAATCTGATAAGGTTTCCACTAGGTTCTAATTTTGTTTTTAAAAACCCACAGGGTTGTCGGATATTTGGTGCATGGGACTGGGACGCCTCGAGCGCCTTGAGTTTGTCGTTTTAGTCCTCACAATTCCTCTCTTGACTGTCGGATTTTGAGGGAAAATGGACATCTAGATATCATGTGGACAGCATTTCCGGATATCTCATTGGCTAAGAGTTTGGGGTGTTTTAAGCTTTTAGAGAGAGAGTCTCAACATACGTAAAAATATGTGCCGATTGTACGACTTTCGGTTGCAGTGTTGCCACCATTATTATTATTAAATACATATAACATGTCCACTGTACAATTGTACATACATATGTTTAGTTGGACTCTGGAGACCCTTTTTGAATGTATATTTTATATTTATGATGCTAAATACTGTACTTTTGTCGGTACGCGTATGAATTTTATACATTGCCGGTTGTGCCTAAATTCCAAATGTGACGAGCTTCTTCATCGCTGTCCAGAATACCAAACGGGAGCTATACACATGCTTAACTCGACCTCTATCCACCGGTGGAAGATACAGCTTTGCTGGTTATCCCCATTGTATCCAAATTCGTACTCATCCCACACATCCCACACTACTTTGAGTGGTATCAAAGCATACTGTTGACACCAAAATATGGTGTTTTACCTCATAGTGGTTTTGCATTCCGATACAGAGTAATTGTCAAAATCTTACGGACTAAGATCCTTACACACAAATATTTAGTTGATATTGTAATTTCTAGTTCTTTAAATTCATTAAAAATTGAATACTCAGTTGCAGATTACACAAGAGCGTAAATTTGAGATCCCAGGGTAGGAAGAAATCGTCAATCATTATGACATCCATGATGAGAAAATTCAGTCCTTTTGTGAAATGCAATCTTGACTTCTCCAGATAGTTCCATTTTTAGACCAGAGTGATGGTTGGCGGTGTTCTTTCAACCATCAACAAATTGCTTAAAGGTAGCTTGCCGAAAAAATGCTTTTGTTCGTGTAACATATGTTTGTAATATGTACGTACCAGAATCATCGAATAATATAAAATCTGTTTGCGGTCTCCAACGGCTATAGACCAAATTCTTTGCTGTCGTAATAAAACAGCATTTACGTGTAAATTACATACACGGGCAAACAATGACAATTTATAATGTGTAATCTCTTTCCACGGGTGCGTTCATGATATCGCTGCTTGAGGCTTCGAAGTCTCAATATACTCATGCCCGATTAGTGTTTCGGGTCTGCTGAGTAGTATGGGCGGTGTACACGGAGTCTTATAATGTAGTACATATTTGATTCTCGCAATGCCGGAAGGCCAAAATATAGCTAAATTCTACGAAAGGTAGAATATAGCTAAAATAGAACATTACACTACGACAAATTTAATATAGGAAGCGGGATACACCGTTATAATTTGTATCAACTTATAGGCAACTGAGAACGTGCTTCTTCGTTCTACCCACACTTTCCAGCAGCAGTAAATATTCGAAGCTCTTCAGATGCATCTCATCGGTTGTCTTACCACCATTTACGTTCAAATCGATGTTATCGGCTCCTTGCACAGCCTCTTCTAATTTTATCAGTGCTGTATGCAAAAGACGCAGTCGTGAACCCTTCTCGATATCATATGGTTGTTTTTGTGTGAATGTAGCTATTGGGCGTTCTTTCTGCATAGCCAGGCAGAATGAAGCAATCAGATTTAAAAGAATCGAAGTACTTTCGTAACGATACGAGATCTCAGTTGCACTGATACTTGCATCAGATATTCTGCGCTCACCACTGTTAGCTGCTGCTTCCGAATCGAACACATCCACGTGTGACTTAAAGTTTAAAAGTAAGACTCTACTGCACATTTGCTGGATGTACGTCAGATGCAAAAGATCGACCGCAGGCGTCTGTATATTATCGATCTTATCACCGCCACAACCAAGAATACATTCCTTCCATTGCGCTAAATAGAACCCACCCAGCTTATCCTTGATCCCCGCAGTTGCTATCTGTAGACCAGTTGTCTCCACTTCATCGCAATCGTCCTTCCGCCCACCATCATTGTCGCCGCTCCCTTGGTTAAGCCTTGTGGCTGCGCAGGTCAGACCCTCGATCTTGCCCATGTTCCCTTCCAACCCGCTCCAGAATACACGAGTTCGGGTATCAGCATCGATCTCATTCAGCATATCCTTCACTAATTGTACCACAGAGCCCCGTGTAGTCGCATCGCTGCACCTGGCAGCACTCTCCAGCATCATATCACCGACAAACACTGTGTCCTCCACCAAGGCTCGCTGCTTCTTACTATGAAACTCACCCAGCTGTACTCGTCTACACTCATAGTTGCCACGTGGTACTCGCGTATCAGATACAGCCTCACGCGATACGTCCTCACCTAGTTCGATACCAATCGTTTTCTGTTCATCACACACAATCTGAGGTGCGTTGTCTGGCCCAGCTTTGCCTGCGCTCGTTGCGGTCGTGTACTGCATACGGATTGCGCCTCCACTACTCGCTCGGTTTGTATTCACGCACGTCTGGAGAAAATGGATAGTAACATGCAACGACAGCTCGGACGGAGCCGCCAGTATGGCCCGCACATAGGCCATGCACTCCACTACAGCAGATGCCGTCGTATCAGATCCCGGTCGATCAGCGTCCTTTTCTAGACACCTCTCCACACTTGATGACTCACTGCCTCGCCTCTCTGTATATTCCTCTGCAGAAGTGGAATGTAAGGCGCCCGTCTTTTCTTCCTGATTGTCTATTCTCTCATATTCAGTAGAAATACCAGAACTGCCAGAATCAACACACATACCGCGGGAGTCTTCATGATCTGGTGTGCCACTCTGAGTCTGAGAAGTTGACGCCCCTGCCGCACACTCAATTCTGGGCTTGAAGCATCGGTATACGTATTGCACATACGCCTTACTTTCTGACACCGACGGTGCTGTCGAACTCTCAGCAAATATACCCAACGGTCCCACGTCACTCGTGCAGGCCTTCCTCGCAGAACCTTCTTCATGTCTTAGTATCTGCTTTGCAATTCTGAACAAAATGTGCTCGCTGGGGCGTTGGTTTGTAATGTCTTTGTCCATAGATTGCTGCGTGGACTGGAGGGTATACATGCGACACGCCAGGGCCACGACATCAGTAAACCATCCCCACATGTGCTCCGAAGCTTCCTGTAGACTCGACAGTATCCTGAAGTTTCCAAGCCATGGTAGATAGTATGAGCTTTAGTATACGAATTCTACCCTGTTGACCACCGGTATCGTGATAGCAATAAATAAACCACAAACTATCGAATTGAACCTTGGTAGTGTTGAAGTTTTACAACATTTTGTTGTAGAATATATAGAGCAATCGGACTAGTATCCGATCAAAAAGACCAAGTATCGTCGAGATTGGCATGCTGATATAAATTCGAAGTGGAAGTGGATGGAGTTTGTTTGAAGCCTTGAAGATATTTCTAGTAGTGCTAGCTACTATGTACAACTGCAGCTGATGCAAGGACAATGTTTTTGACGTGCATTGTAGACCAAAATCGAATACCAACTAACAAGCTTCTAGACATCCACAACGTATACACTCACCCATATGCTGAGAATAACGCTCGGGCGACATACCGCAGTAGAAAAGAATGTCACTAACAACATGTCACAAAAGTAGTAAAACAGCGACCACATCCAACACACAAAATGTACATACTTTTTGTCGGCGGCAGCGGTATATAGTTCAAGCTCACGAGCCACCCAGCGCTCACATATATCCCCCACGTGCACAACGGTGGGTAAGAAATCGCTCCAACCCCCTTGCCCACTTCCTTCCCCGCTGTCTTGTTCTCGCAAATGCTCACTATGGATACCGCTTTCGTCAGTTGCCTTATGGTCGGTGCCCCTCTCAAAGGGTCTCGCATCGAGTATGGAGTGGCCGTTATCATTTCTTGCAGTTTCCATGACATGTCTGGTTCTATTGCTTTCCGATGATACTGCAGCAACACCCTCGCCTCCGTGTCTATCAATCCCGACAGACGCATCAACGTATACAATACGCTCGCCGGTAGCGTCATTGGTATCTGCCCCAAAACTTGGAAGCTCAATCACAACAACAAACTCAACCCAGCCCTTGGCGATCTTGGTTACCTCCACGGTATTGGCGCATGTCTGTTTGGGCCGCATGCGCAGATACGCTGAGAATAGGGCAGCCATCAGACTGTCGCCTAATAGCCGCCGTGTGCACAGAGTTTCATTGATGATTCTCTTTGCCTCTTGTTCTCGGCCACTCTCAATCTCATCATCATCGCTGTTTCAGGAAGAAATTGAAATCAGATTCTGAACGAGGAAAACTCCACAAACGCTTATATATATATATATATATATATATATAGTAATAATAATAACAATACCGTACACACTACACACACA
>NW_014038716.1:0-4273 GCF_001186125.1 Sphaeroforma arctica JP610 | reverse complement strand
GAAGTCAATCCTATGCCGCGTTAATCGTCATGTAGTTAATCTCGATCTAAAATTTACAATAATGCAGGTACTATTAGTCGCCGCATAAGTGCAAGGTCGTGAAATGGTGTTCGAGAACCAGAAGATTCATAAGTTTACGCACCAAATCGCAGCCAACATCATTGAGCCTGTCATCACTATTGGGGGACAAAGAAGGTAGAATAGACATACTAAAGCCAGTAAACATAAAAAACAAACAACTAATACTCACAACAAACTGTCGACACATGCCAAATAGTACTATACTCGTACATGATTTCATTCTCCGGGCATACGATCACAATGATTCCTCTGAACCACATCATGGCACAATGCGCACTGAAATGATAAGGTCATGGCATCTGCGCACCCGAGACTAACAGCGTAGCATGTGATGGAACATATATCCCTTCCATGCTACTCAAACACGTGGCAGGCTCTCACGGCCAACGATTAGTATGCGCATACCTCGCTTCGAATTCGCTCTGGTAGTCTATTTCGTCCAGGTCTTCCATCACAATAGAGATCAGATATTGCACCCGTTCTAATTGTTCTGAAGCAGCCAGCAGCACTTCCGAAGGGGAGCCACACACGCCTAACGCACGCACCAACCCATTCACGGCGAAGGTAGCACGCCGCTTGTAGACATCTAGGGTGTGATGTGCAGGTGTCTGTTGACTCAGAGTCCGAACTTCGGAGCCCTAAGATGATACGGAGAGTTACGGTAAGGCATCAGAATGTGTTCCTGAAACTAGGGAAAAGTGGGCCATATACGTCCACTAGCAAGTACCGAACTAGGTAACGCGTACGTTGTAGGTAAATGAGATACGGTGGGTATATGCTTGAGACATGACGTCTGAAGACTGCCTTGGAAACCCCCATGTGCGCTAATGAGTGGCGATTTGCTTGATCAAGTATATATGCGAAGACATAATGCCCTCAATGTCTGGCCCCACTGGCCAACTCAAACCAAGATTTCTACAGCACGGCGCATTAATAAAGCTGGTCCACAACTATCAAGTTGCACGCGAAAGCTACCAGTGAGCTCAGATTACGCCTAGCACGAACACAAGACGTGTACCTGACTTTGCGACTGTGAATTAAATACACTTCACAGCAAGATATCCATACTCCTCTTCTGTTGGCATTCTGACTCCACATGCCACCCACCTTAGACTCTTGAGGAGAGGCATCACTGGGCAATCCATCGGACAGCCTCTCGACCAGATCGCAGGCGAACGCCACCAGCGGAGTCAGGAGTTCAAACGCGCACTCAGCAACCATTTGTTTAGCACTGGCGTTGTGGGTGAGTATATGGGCGCATGCCTCGATCCAAGCACAGCGGTCCTGAAGGGGCTGAGGATGCTGTACAGGAGAGATGGGGAGATACACAGATGATTATATATAGGGGCTACTTGTGTACGCCATGATGTTGGTGTTGAGGTTGTTGAGAGGTCGATACCTGAGCTTGCAGCAGAGACAGAGTAATCTGGGTACAATCGGTTGACAAGCAACAATATACTGCAAGGGAACTATTGTACTATTGTCTGTGTGCGTATTCTGACCAGCGGCTGAGTCATGGTGATCGCTAGGCGATCTGCGATAACAACACTTGTGCACTCTCACACTCACATTCAGACAAGAGTCAGATAGTTTGCGGGAGGTCAGTACCATTTCCCCGTCGCAGTCCTACATACAGGTGGAATCAATTCAGGGTCTACTAACCCGTACCATACGTGATATATATATATAGATATGCGGCATTAGTAGTACTCGCATGCATACACGAATTCGAATATGTATATATCCACATGCATGCGTATCTCTGGGAATAAATAAAAACAAATACATGAAGAATGTTGAAAACAGGAAAGTAACAATCATTCATGTGTGGAAATTGCCCAAATTTACAAGTAAGACGTGTGAGGGATACATAGATATCACAGACAAATCCATATAGACATACATACATTCGTTTATTTATACATCATGAAGCTGCCTGTCCGTTAATCATATGCCAATTGTACTTGTGCGATTGCCCACTTCAAAAACGAAACTTTATTTGTGCCTGTGTACAAACACATGCATTATGAGTGCAGGTTAACGGGACAGAAAGATACACTCATATATCCTTAACCTTCCAACGACGTACTCAGTTGATTTGTGTATTGACGGGACAGAAAGATACACTCATATATCCTTAACCTTCCAACGACGTACTCAGTTGATTTGTGTATTGAATACGAACAACCCCTACACAGACATAGCCAAACTAGTACATGTTTGCGCATACTATTGTCTCACTGGCAATATACCGTAACTGTCTCTACGACAGTGAGTAGTAATTTTATGTGTGGCCGACAAAAGGTTTCTAATATGTACACAACTCCTATTTACAGCTGACAAGAAGGCGTCCGTTATCATATACGTCATCAATAGAGCCATGAGGCACCGCCACAATATCTATATATATTTATAGCCGTGCGCGATTATTAAAATATTAATATTTATACATACATACATACACACACACACACACACAAATATATATATATATATATATATATATATATATATATATATATATATATATATATATGTCACCCATACAGTCCGGCATCAAACGTGACAAGTGAGAGAAGAGTATGTACATGACACGTGTACATACAGACTCCGACAGCGGACCAGTATACAATGCCCAGTAAAGAACCAAGATCGTCTACAGTTTATATTTTTATAAGATCGTTATGCATTGATGTAGTTCACGGCACCCACATACAATTCTTGACGGGTCTATGAATTGTAATGTCTTCCTAGAACTATGGTATACGAAACAGCCACTTACATCAAGTTCCATCAGCGACATAATAGAGCCAGCCAGCAACTCTGGATCTCTACCAATCCCACCGTCCTCAGTAGTAGTGCTCATATCATCTAGTACTTGCTCTACACGGCATATGGCTTTATCAACACACCCTTTGTAATCGAACTCGCATCTGTCGGACATCTTGCCTGTCTGTACTTATAGCATATGTGCATAAACCATAAATAATATACTAAGATATTATGTAAGTGACGAGAAGTGTATATGATACGATGTTAAGTAAAGCAGATAGATACTTATATGGAGAATAATGCAGACTTAGCTGAAGTGGCGTAAATCCATATCATTTCTTGCTATTGTTATCAATATATTAGTGTGAGTGAGCTTTTATTCTTATATATTAAATACACTCTACATTACTCGAGAAAGCACTAGAATCTATGTAACTAAAAAAACATGAATCATTGCATCGAGTTTTGCTTTAGAACGTGCAGGTACATCTCAATTATGATTGGTGTAAAGTGAGTCATACCATTTAATACATACCACCATCACAAAGCCTGAAACCTCTTCTTTTCTAAATTTATCTTCACCGAATTCCGCATCCCGTCCTCTCACATACAAATGATATGATATCAGATCAGATACATATTTATAAATACATATGATACAGGGAACGACCTCAGCAAACGAACACACATAGCGCACGAGCAACTAGCACACGGAGCCACAGCGTGACTGCTAGTATATTAAGGATAAGGTATCGCAGAACACACCTGGACAACAAATAGACAATGGTCAAAGAAACAGCTCTATATGACCTCCTAAATCTGCAGCCTACGGCAGAGGCGGCAGATATCAAAAAAGGGTACCGCCGCATGGCTTTGAAGTATCATCCAGATAAGAATTCGGAGCCTGGAGCCGAGGATATGTTCAAGAAAATCAGTGAAGCTTACCAGGTGTGTACGTTTCTATGTGTGTACTGTATAAGTGCGTCTTTGTGGGCAGCTTAGGTGTAGGTTGTCTCGACCTTACGTATTGTGAACCTCCTATCGGTTGGGGGTATTCAAAGTTTATCAGGAACACACATACTTGTGTCTGTGTGTATGGTTAAGGTTATAATTATACTAAGTCTTCGTGATTTGTTTTGTGTCTTCATTAAACCTGTGCGTTATATGGTTGCTGTGTCAGGTTAAAAGTGACAAGGCGCTTACAGAAGTGGTAAATAGTCAATTTTGGTATGCCTCGTACATGTATGTGTATAGACATTATGTCATGTGAATTAATATTTTGTCACAATGGCTCGATCTGTTGGTGTTATATGATGTTTTAAGATATTGTCTTACCTGCAACGGCAGCAGTGCCACCTATGGTATATTTGTATTTTGATTGCGCGTGTACACACACACACACAAACACACACACATATAT
>NW_014038717.1:3572-8572 GCF_001186125.1 Sphaeroforma arctica JP610 | reverse complement strand
AGTGATGGCTTGAAATGAAAGGAGTCAATCACAGCTTGATAACTATGGCGTGCTGAGGTGAGTAAGGTATCAGTACACATATGTCTATCAGCGCTTAAAGTGTTGAGAATTTTACCTGGATAGTTTATGATCTAGGTAGTAGCCATTAGAGCGCCAAGCACGACGCAGATAACTAAGGCGTGTTGAGGTGAGAAGGGTATAAGTACACATAAGTCTGTCAACTCTTTAACTTATTGAGGGTCTATGCTGGATAGTTCGTGATCTAGATATCCAATAGAGGGCCAAGCACGACGCAGATAACGAAGCCTTGCTCGGGTGAGAAGAGTATAAGTAGACACAAATCTATCAGCTCTAAACATATTGAAAATCTGACACGCAGTTAACTAAGGCGTACTGTGCCCAACACCGCTTAAAGTGATGAGATTATGTTGTCAGGTTACGATCTAGATAGCTTGTTCATGGGCCAAGTACGAAGCAGCCAAGCATATTGTGCTGAGAAGAGCAAAGGTACATATACTTTTATGAGCCCTAGTTGTATCATCGATAGATCAATATCAAATAGCTAAATAAAGGGCCAAGCATGGAACAAACAAGTAGTCTGAAAGCAGTACTTTATATACATATCTTGAGTCTGGGATCTGATTCAGGATGTACGCTTAGTATATAAACATTTCCTATGTAGTCTAGGATCTCATAGTAGCGTCTACAGATTGATTTTATGTAGGTTTTGTACTCAGAATCGACCTCAAGTCATACATGGAGGAGAGATCAGTTTTGCCACACACAAAAATATTCAACTCAGTGACCGGCCAACTTTTCCATAAGAGATAGTGAAGCAACGACTTCAGTATGAAGATTAATATGAAGCACTATATATATATATATATAATAACTCTGTATTCATATATAAATATTTACATAGATTCATATAAAAATCGTATTTAGTGTATGTACAGTGACGTGTGTATTCAAGCTTTTAAGTATAGAAATCCATTTCTTTTACGCAAACATAAACACACACACAACACACACACACACATATATATATATATATATATATATATTATATATATATATAGTGTATGTGTGTGTTTTATGCAAGCTGTAGAAGATAGAACGTGCCAGATTAATCTGTGGAGGACACGATAGTACAATCATATTGCTGAAGGTTTTACACAAACTGATATTATCAGCAATTCAAAGTGACTTTTTGGTATCTACTACGAATACACCCGGAGTTCAGAAAGCTGTATCGGTCATGGTTGCTTGTGTGGCGGCCATCAAACGAGTTATCATGCTAGTATATTACCGACGCATCTATTGTCGAATGCCCTGGATATACGTTTGCTTGTTAAATGCAAGGTGTTCATTTCACAAATTGGTAGTCGCATAAATTTCTCGCATGCATGTTCTGAACTGTAGACATGATTATTTTTTTATGCCCGATGCCATACAAGACTCGTACAATGACCCTGAGCGCTGAGGTGCTTAGTAAAAGATCCTCCAAGGAGTCCTCTAGACTCTCTCTCTCTCTGAGAGCCTACTAGTAGTAGTAGTGAGAGAGACTGAGAGAGAGTCTCTACTCTCTCTCCCGCTCTCTCTTCTTTCTCTCTTTCTCTCTCTCTCTCTAGAGTATACCACTAACCACACTTCAGGTCTCAAGGTTCAGTGTTTAAAAAAAAATACCAATCGTTTCCTGGAATCTGGATTGGCACAGAATTAAAATTTGCAGTACAACTGAACGCATACGAGACAACGATCGTATTGTGCTGCGATGCCGAATTGCCGATCCAACTTTCAGTCGACAGACTATTCAGATCACACTATATACGTACATCCAGATAGTAAATACTTATAGCACGTGCGAATTAAATTTATATAAAGATGGATCTTTATCACGGATCGTATAAGTGAAATATTGCACGGTTGGAACTGGACCACCCACCACTTGTGCATCTTAATAGATTAGCATACACAAGAGCAATCTGACTAGGCTTTGTTTCGCATTTGTTCCAAGACGAGTGTGCAAATTGCCGGTACAAACTATCAAGCAATCCACAAATATATCAGACAGCCAAAGGAACATGCCCCGTGGCCATTAAATCTATCCAAGCAAGTGTTGTTCAGATCATCACGCGCATGAGTAAGTATATGTATATAAATTAATATATTAGTACCTACTTATATATACTGTAGCTACATGAATTCTATTACGGTGCTTTTGAGAATTTAAGCACGTATGTAGTGAAAACGATGCAGTTACAAATTCGTATGAAACATATCAGTGCACCTCGCTCGTACCCGGGACTATCTAGTTCTTCCTCCAAGAGGTACGAAGCGTCACAAACGTTCGAATACTACACAATAGGGTTTCAAATACTATTTGCATGAGGAGGCGCATGTTTGAAAGTACCAACTCTGGTACTACATTGGGATATAGTGTGATTATTTTTAATTATACTGGAGTCCAGATAGATGAATAAATAAATATTCTCAGGCGCAGCGGTCTGTTTGCGCCACCCAATCGTTGAGCTGATTCTCTTTGGTAGAGCTATATAAATGAAATACGACCCGAGTTTATGAACACAATGGACAACAGTCATTTGGGGACATCTGATCTGCAAAAAAAAGCAAAGCATCACACACTCTGCCCCGCGGTTGTATCAAACAGTCGACCAAATGTGACCTGAATTTACGATATTGGCCGCCATAAATTTGCGACATTAGGGTCGCAAACAGTGATACGGCTGTGATAGCTTGCTTCATACGAAGTGTACAACACTCGTCAAGCGTCATGTGTAGTGGGGATGTACCAGTATGCCACGTACACGGCGTCTACATGGCGTCTGTAGCACAGATGCTTAGTACAACCCTAGCTTCCATGCTATGACAGTCCTGTCTGACAGCACCCTATACGGACTATGAGATATTCGTACCGCGGTGGGCAGAGGTCTGTGTTTATTTCTCGCGCGCATGTATCGAGTATTATTCACTTGTGCCGTGATTGTGCTAGCCCGTGGCACTCTCGAGTAAGCTACACATGGAACCGTAGCACTACGGTGCAAGCGTGCGCACACACTTTGCGGGAATCTGTCTCTGTTGGTGTGATACTGGCCCCTACCACTTCATCGCTTTCAATTGTAATGTGATACTGCTTTGAGCACAAAAGCCAGTCAACTAATGATATGAATGCCGCACTGTGGTACAAACGTACACACACGTTTGAATATGAATTTTAGGGTGGTATAAGCTTTACCACTGTCCGCTTGGTATTGGTATGTATGTAGCGCTGCAGTACAAACGTACACTCACGCATTAATGAAACGTTTCTTCCAAAAAGTGGTATATAAGCCTTATTATGCTCCCGCTCTGTGTGGGGCATACCTATTGTAGTGCGATACTACCCTTGACCACAGACTGCCAACAGTAGGTATAGATGCCGCACTGCGGTACAAATGTACACATACGCCTTCATAAAACTTGCCATGATGTATGAGCCTTTACCACTGTCCGCTTGGTGCTTGTTTGAATGTAGCGCTGCAGTATCAACAGACATACGCGCCGAGTTGGATCTTTCTTGTCTAGTGGTACACAAGCGTACACCCATGCTTTTCTTGGAAACGGTTGTTCCAAAAGGTATGAATGTAGCACTACAGCGCAAGTGTACGCCCATACTCTGTTGGAACACCATACCTCTCAAGTGGCTGTATGTATGAATGTAACACTGTAGCGCAAGCGTACACACACACTTTGCTAATACCTTTCCCATATAATGTAATACTGGCCTTCACCACTTTCAGCCAGCTGAGTGTATAAATACAGCACACTGCCGTGGTGGTGTAAAGAAGCGCCTGTCTCTGCAGCCCCTACAAACAGGATAGTGAGAGCCTTTGTCCGTTTGTTTCATGCGCTTATGTGCACAGGGTAGTATACCTACCTCTACAACCACCACTCATACTACCAAGTGCGTACACACAGTGTACTATTATTAGTAGGACTATCGGGAGACGTCGCTACTGAGGCTTGGTATCCAGCTTCGTGGGAGTGTTTCCTTCTGTCCCGCTTTCGCCTGACTCCGAGAGGTGTTTGAGCTTTCTCCGTTTCGCTATGGCCGAGTCTTTAACGCCGGACATCTGGCGTATGCCAAAAATAGAACAGCACGCATATCAGCAGCGTGACAAAAATAGAACACTATATAGCGTGACAAAAATAGAACACTATATAGCGTGACAAAAATAGAACACTATATTTTTCACAGGGTTTGCCAAAGATAGTACTAGTAAACTATTGGGAGCGTGGCAAACATAAAACAACATATATATCACCAGTCGGGAGAGTCACACTCACCCCCAAACCGTGAATCTGGCTCAGCGAGTCATTCTGACCCAATATCATCATCACAGCATCCAAATATAGCATTCACATATATTAATAGAAGTTACCTGCAGTTTGGGAATGATCTTTCGGTACGCCTCTATATTGTCGGTCACAGATGCTGCGTCCAAGAAGTTTGAGCTGGGTAGAGCCATGAGTTTGCGTTTGTTGGAGCGTGCGCGTATCTCGTTGAACCAGGGATGGGCGAGAGCTTCCTTTGCACTTATCCGCCTGGAAGGAACCACGTCTAGAAACCGTTGGATCAAGTCCTGAGGGGTGGAATAGTGGGGAGCAACGAATAGTGAATTCGTTTAGAATCAGCTTGTATGCATTGAGAGCTGGTGTATCCCGTTAAACTAATGGTGTGTGTTTGCGGCCCTTGTACTCATACGTCTGGAAGAAAAATACGTCGAGGGACCGTTGGATTAAATCCTGAGGTGTTTATTAGTAGAGTGTGACGAATAGTGCGGTCGTAGTGAGGTAGTTCTGGATAGTTTTTGTTTCTGCCCCTCGATAGAAACACTGCATACTTGCTTAGTAAGCATATAAGCGTACACCTTATATTATATATATATATATATATATATATATATATATATATACTACAACAAACAACAACTACTACA
>NW_014038717.1:0-3522 GCF_001186125.1 Sphaeroforma arctica JP610 | reverse complement strand
CAACCAAGTAAACAACACTTACAGACGCGCGTTCCGGTTAACCCACCTTTTCGCAGTTCTCCGGTGGACACAATCGTGTCGTAGAACGTCAAATCCGACACAAATACAACTTGAACATCGAAGCAACCCCGTCATGTTTGCATAGTAGTAAGCATATCACATACGTCTAAACCCTACATACAAAGACAAATACCACACACGACTCTTTCTTACTCTTGCCGCCGAAGACACATCTCTCCAGTCCTCGTCCTTAAACTTGAACTCCCCGTTAGACACGATCGTGTCGTACAACGCCGAGTCGGATTTTTTCCGCACATTGAACGGCGGATAGCCGCACAAGAGGGTGTACATAATGACACCCACACTCCACAGATCACAGGACATGTCGTATTCCCCGTCGTTTTTCAGGACCTGAAATGACCCAAATTTATAAAAATGTGGTCCAGAATTAAAAAATGTGATCCGAAAATAATCAGGGAGGTAAGAAGGTGATAGGATGATAAGATGATAAGATGATATGCAACCGGTGCAATAAAGATGATAGGCAACCGGTGCAACAAAGATGATAGGCAACAGATGGTGTTGTAGGCCCAAATCGGCCAGGCACCGACTTTGCTATTCCTCGGCGACATTGTGAATGGGTTTGTTTGAGATGTGCTGTTTTAACATACGCATCAAACACTGAACGCTGAGCAGACGAAGCGAAGGCGAGGTGGTATAGATACGATGTAGACAAAGGCCTATCTGTGATGTTATTGGACAGGGATGAGATATACAATGTACAGCCGCTTATCGCGTATAATTATAGACAAATCTGTGATGGTATTAGACAGGGGTCAGATACCCAACGTACAGTCGCTTATCGCGTATAATTATAGATATATGTGTAATGTTATTGGACAGGGGTCAGATACCCAACGTACAGTCGCTTATCGCGTATAATTTGATATCGTCACTACCTGGCGAGGCGAGGGATGTGTACTTAACGGGAGGGCCTTTGGGGCACACTCATCAGATCGAAGGTAAACCAACTCGTCCCTTAGTGGTACCTCCGAGCCTGACGGTATGCATCCCGATGTGGAGATATCACGTGTTCATGTTGGCTAGGACGCTCTAACTTGCGAAGGGCGATATGAGATGTGGTGCCTATTATAGGCATGAACGCTTTTTTAATGTAGCACACATGTGGGACTGTGACATTTGGGATGTGGGTGCTTATTACGGGCGTAAAGCGTTTAAATTCTTTGCCGATTGTTCGGAATCCTAAGGTGGGCCGACGTGGAGAACCAGATATGCGGCAGATGATACGTTAACTCTGTAAGAAGAAGCCAGTAAAACCTACAGACCAAAGTACAGTGACATTGTTATATACGAGTTTGTACTCTGTAAGCATAAGCCTACGACCCGTACAAACTACAGCGACTGTGCGTAGGGCTTATGATTTAGAGGTTTAGGGTTTTCAGACCGCACTTACTTCAGGTGCCGCATATGCTGCGGTGAAACAGGGTGTTTTAAGTGGCAAACTCCCATCCTCAACGGATTTACTGAAGCCAAAGTCAATAAGCTTCAATTCGGAGGAATCGGACTCGCTGTCGTAGAGAAGATTCTCTGGTTTGATGTCGCGGTGTGCGATATGTATAGCATGGATGGACCTGTGAAAGCAAGGCAGTGGAATGGTTTACGTGAGTCTGCTTAATGATACATATACTAATTGCAGAATGCCTATATAATATATTTCTCGTAAATATGTATATAATACACGACTATCAAATGATTTATAGAAGGTTCTTCGGTTTAATGTCGCGGTGTGCGATGTGTACAGCATGGATGTACCTGTTATAACAAGACAGTGAAATGTTTTACGTGAGTCTGCTTAACGATACATATACTAATTGCAGAATGCCTATATAATATATTTCTCATAAATATGTATATAATACACGACTATCAAATGATTTAGAGAAGATTCTTCGGTTTGATGTCGCGGTGTGCAATATGTGTACGACGTGGTTGGACCTGTTATAACGCAGATAGTGAGACGATTAGGAGAGTGTTTTTATGATATAAATCATACAAATAACGTGTAGAATGATACATGAGCACATGACGATGTGCAATGTCGTGGAGAAGGTATTTGTTGAATGTTTCGGGACACGAATTAGGGACACCCTCCACAGCATCCACAAGCATTGCCATTACCTCGACCGCCGCGAGTTCTGTAAACTTGATTTTTATTTGGTGGCCAAACAGAAACCACTAACCAACATCTAAACGAGTATACCATACTGCTTCTACGATCTTGGCCATCACCCCGACCGCCGCGAGTTCTGCAAAAAAAAAAATTCTCTGGTTTTACAGAAATCACTAACCAACATATAAAACCCAACATACTTTACAGCCTCCACGATCTTGGCCATCACTTCCGCCGCCGCGAGTTCTGTAAACTTGGTTTTACTCTTGATGCGATCGAACAGCTCGCCTCCTTTCAGGAGCTCCATAACCATGTAGTCGTATTCGTCATCGTCTAACGTCTCGTGGAGTTGAACCACGTGTTTGAATCCTGTACCCGGGGGCGGGGGAGCGCATGGGGGGGGAAGATAGGTATAAACTATGAACACATGTTCCTGATTACCACTTTCCCAATTGTCACTCCAATATATGTAGCACTCACATAGATATTTTATATAATTTTCTACCTCCACGTCATGCGCACGGCATTGCTAACCATTCACTTTCATATCCCGCAGTTCTTACCTGAAAATTGTTCCAAATTTCGACCACGTCCCTGATTGGCACCCGTCAAAACATTCCTTATCTATAACATTGTTGTAGGCTCGCGATCACGGGCAATTCACTACGCAAGGTTTTGCTAAAATTCTACTCAAAACGCCGAACTTCTCACCCAAGAACATCCTCCAGAGTTGCACAACTTCTCATCATTTGCCTTCCAACAAGTATTACACACCTAAACATATCCTATCACCTACTGGAGCAGACCATGTAGCTTACCTAAACATTTCCTTAAGTTCTCTATCTCCACGGCCACGGGCGAGCCAACGCGCGAGGCTTTGCTGATTATTTTCACGGCATAGAACTTTCCCGATGACCTCTCTAAGCATTTGTAACACACAGAGAATGACCCCCTGCCTAAGCTTTCGTTTGTTATCTGTGAAAGAATAGGAGATCGAAATGTCTTCAGACCCGATAGATATGTACACATGAATATAAATAAATAAATTAATATATATATATATATATATATATATGCCTACATGTTTATATATATATATATATATATTAATATATAATCCTATGTATATACTATATATATATATATATATATATATATACTATATATATATATATATATATATATATATATATATATATATATATATATATATATATATATATATATATATATATATATATATATATATATATATATATATATATATATATATATATATATATATATATATATATATATATATATATATATATATATATATATATATATAT
>NW_014038718.1:4889-10838 GCF_001186125.1 Sphaeroforma arctica JP610 | reverse complement strand
ATATTGTCCATATTGAGATCATACAAGCTCTTTTCAAAATTCCAACTGGAGTGTATCAAATACTACACATACATAAATTATAATCTTCTAAATGAGACAGGCTATAATCGATAAATACTTGAAAAAATTTAAACAAGAGGATTTGACGTTCACTAACATCTACGCGCGAGTATTTAAAAAAAATAGAAATAGGAAGCAAGTCAGCGAGGGCGGTTCCATGGGTGACTCTACTAGAGCTGACTATTTACTGACTACTGAGTACATTTTTACTGACTAGAGTGACTACTGGAGTACTGACAGAAACTGGAAACAGAGAGGTGGTATTTTAGTAGGGTACATACATACTTAAAACCCCAGAGTTGGAGTACCATAGTTTTATAAAAGAAAGAAAACCACGTTTTTTCTGCAATATTGGACCCTCCTGATATCATAGACTTGGTTTAATATTTTGTTTTGTTATTTACAAATAGAATAGCTCTGAAGAATACAAAAAGGTCATTTGTTCGGTTCTGGATATGGTTGTCATTTGAGCCAATGAATATATGAGAAAGTAAGTTGTCCACGTGCCGGAAAAAGAATTGTTTTGTTTGGACTAATAGGGTAACTAGGGAGTTTTATCGTGCTGACCGGTAAAAAAATAGATTAAAAAAAATTGTATTTATCGAAGTCGTCAATATCGTGACTCGGCCTGCGGCCAGGCCCAGCTGACTCTCAGACTCTGCCCCTGTAAGGCTAAGCTGTTAAAAAAAAGAAAGGCCTCCATGAGGCTCCAGACCCCAGCCCTGCACTGGTAAAAATTCGATGCCAATTTCCTGCACCAGGACCAAAATATGATATATCAGCCAAATTTGGTAGATATATCTCAAATCGATTTTTGCAAATCTTCTGTTTTGTCTGGAAATGTGAAAAGATTTGCAAAAAGATTCTAAAATATTTTGCTGCTGAATGTTCATTGGTGAATTTCATAAAAAATCACTATTTCTTGTTGTGTGTGGATTCTGTGGAAGTTTCGAGTCTCAGATAGCTCACAGCTGAGGGGAGTTGTGAGTCGTGACTAGTGAGATGTCCACTTTTCCACTCTGGGAGTGAGGAGTCCAAACTCCAAACTCCAAAGTCTAAAACTCCAAACTCAAAATTGAAAAAAAAACAAAAGTGGCATCCACTCCAATCAATATCGACAACTAAAAATAAAAATCGGATTTTTTTTCTCAATATTTTTTTTTACAGAGAGGGAGTGGGTGTGTGTCAGACTCTCAGTGTAGAATTGTAGGACTTAAAAGTGTTAAATAAATAGGGACTCCAGGGACAGGGAGTCTGAAGGCAGAGCAGAGTGGCAGACACAATCTGATCCTGAGGACAATAGGACAAAAGGCCGCTGTGAGCTCCTATTCTATGATGGCCCTTGCCCAGTTTGTTTTGTTGTTGTCACAGACACGCAGTGTCAAAGCAGCTAAAAATAAGATAGTTGACATCATTTCATATTTTAAAATATGCTTTGGACGGCAAAGGACGCATCGAGTGTGATACCGTGGACTCTCTCTCTTGGAGGCGGTGGAGAGTGGGCCAGTGGGGACTGGGTGTGGGAGTGACCCTCTGGCCTCTTCTGGAGGCTCTGCTGAAGCAAACCGCCAAAGACTCATTGACTCTTAGTCTCTTTCAGAAGTGACAGCCTGATGACAGGCCGACAGCTCTCGTCTTGCAGTTTTGTGTTAATATCGAATTCCCATTCAATATAAGATCGATCCATCCAAAACGAGTACGCACTTCACCTGACTGTATTATAGAGATAGTATCCGTCACGATGGCTAAGAAAGGGGAGAAGAAATCGTTTCTCATGCACGTGGTTGCAGGCGGCGGCGCCGGGGCCACAGAGTCACTTATTTGCCATCCGCTCGACACCATTAAGACGCGCATGCAGCTGTCACAGTCGGTGGGTCGACCGCTCAGTCCATTCGCAACGGCGTCTCGTATCGTTGCACGCGAGGGTGTTAGATCGTTATACAAAGGTCTCGTACCGGTAGTATGTGGTATTATTCCAAAGATGTCCATTCGTTTCTCCTCGTTTGAATTTTACAAGGAAATCCAGGCTGATGCGGCTGGTAACGTATCCACAAGCGCAACATTCGTGGCTGGACTAGCTGCTGGTGTAACAGAAGCTGTAATGGTAGTCACTCCCGTAGAAGTGGTGAAGATTAGGTTGCAGGCTCAGACAAGCTCTATGTCCGATCCCTCAGACTGGAGCAGGCGGAAGTACAAGGGCATGTGGCACGCTGCGTACTGCATTGTAAAGGAAGAGGGCCCTAGTGCGTTGTACAAGGGAGTTATACCTACAGTATTGCGCCAAGCGTCCAACCAGGCAGCCAATTTCACTGCATATCAGGAGATCAAGAAGCGTATGATCTCATACCAAGGTGTCGAAGAATTGCAGGTAAATATATTTCGATTTCCAATTATTTGTTTATTGATGAGATAATTTCGAGCTAATGCACACTCCAAACACGCAATTCCAGGCAATGTCTTTGTATGCGGTATTATACCACAGTCTTGGGTAGTTCAATTGATCTACAATCCAATTATAGGCATACAGTTTGCTACTGGATAGTAAACTCTCAATTGATGGCGGAATACAATCCTATTTTCATAAAAAAATGGACACTCCAAAAACACATTCAGGTGATGCGTGTGTTTGTAAGAAACGACAAAGAGTATAATTTCACAACAGCGAATACATATATGTATTACTATGTACGATATCCTACCCCTACCTAATCTCTTTGGAGGGGTCATTGGGCGGTATTCATTTTTTTCTCACGAAAATCCGCTATTATACTATACTATCACAGCCTTGGCAACATCTTATGATTGGTGGGTTCAGTGGTGCTATGGGACCGCTATGCAACTCTCCTCTTGATGTTATTAAGACTCGTCTGCAAAAGCAGACGATTGTCAAAGGACAAAAGCCCAAATACGACGGTGTAACCGGAGCCATCTCAACCATGTTCAGGGAAGAGGGTATCCGCGCATTCTACAAGGGACTTTCTCCTCGTCTGATGCGTATTGTTCCCGGACAGGCAATCACATTCATGACATACGAAGCCATCTCGAAGCAATTATACGAAGTATGTGTCCTTTGCCACACGTATTAAGCTTAGAAGTTGCTATGTGTATGCATTCTTGAAAGTCCGTATATGCAACACAATTATAAGTGACGAAGAGTACTTTCATATCAACATTGCGGTTATATTGCGTTGTTTTAGACGTCGCAGTTAATACACGAATACCTTGATACGTCACGTTACAGCTTTAAATTTTCTTTAATCCTGTGTGCGATGCATATACTGAACAATTTAGTATAACAATACAGTCCCGTGTGTATATCAAGCGATGTTTTGTCCGGCCACTGTACCATAACTTCGCAAAAGAATGTGATCGTAAGATTTTTAGAATGTCCTGGTAAGGGTAGCAGTTTTCGTTGCGTATGCTAATGCTGATGACATCGTAAATCTGTACCCAAATGCGTATTCTTCCGCACAATGGCGATTCTAAGACTAACCAACCCCTCAGTTTAGGCGCCTATGCGTTGCACCTTTTTAATAGAACACGTCTAGCTCATATTTCATATTGAAAAGTCTGCCCTGTAATATCTAGTCTCTTGCACATATACCATTAGTACTATCAGAAAACTAAAACTTCTTAATCAATTACATTTGCTTGACAGTACCCCGCATTCCGAGTGGGAGTGGATGTTGCTGCTGGTGAGCTTAAATAAATGGAAACTTCCTGAGAAGTCTCGGCAATTGCCTGACACGCTGGATACACGCCGAGCTGGATACACGCCAATTAATATTGGTGACAACTATCCAGTATTTATTAGTGTCATTACAGCCATTAAATTTAGATACGTGTTGAACACGTGCGTGTACAAAATTATAACGAAAAATTGCTTCTCCCATGCTTTATAAAGTCTAAAGTGAGGAGGCAATTTGCGTTGGCAGCTTTTCGTGCATTTTCCGAATTGCAGGCTGAGTTCTGTTGGGTTGGTATTTTATACGAGAACGACAATCTCACCCACACATTGAATACGCGAAAACATTCTGCATATAATATTTATCCGTGAAATATATATCATCGACCATGCGAGTGGAATATAATTTTACACCGGTTGGATATATAGCTCGTCTCAATCATCGCCGGCTTCCGAAACCGGCCATATTTTGAGCCTGATGTGACGAAGGTTAAACAATAAGTAAGTCTGCGTACAGAAAGGATTCGCAATACACTCGCGATAAAATATCAAAGAAAACAGCACTACCATGCAAAACCGGTACTCTCTCACACAGGGATCGAACTCGCTTACAGTTTGTACAGCGGCGCTGAGCGTTGCTGCCGATAGGCCTAAGGTATCTTCAATCTGTAGTTCAGAATAAGTTATACGTATCAGAGCCTTAACTATGTGGTTCATACGTCACATGTTTTATAAAGACAGTTTAAATCAGTAGGACTTATTTTAAGTAAGCGATAGCGCAGATAGGTATATGTATCCGAACTCACTCGACACAGCGTGCATAGAAAACCCGAATACCTGTTGTGTAGTGTTCTGAACTTTCGACAAATCATCCAGGCGCTGATCGAGAAATTGATAAGTCGCTTCAAAGTGAGGAGATCTGTCCTGGGTCATGAACATCTCGGTTGCGGTGTACACAGTGGAGAGCGCCGTTCGCCCCGTGTACCAGTCAAACTGCATAGTTGTAAAATAGATTAGCCCGATAAAAACGTTCGAATTAATGGAGTTTAATATCCATGGGTAACGTAGAGTATAACTGGTGCCAGGACGAGACAACGTAAAAACAAATAAATACAGATGACCGCAAACATAAAAATACATACCAAGATTCACTTGTGCGCCCCTACCATGATAAAAGCTGGGATAAGGGTTGACTACTGGCATAGATTAAACAAAATAAAGTGCATATGTCTGCACAAATATGTATTGAGGGTACATACATTGGTCGCGTCATTCCCAGCGTAGTAGGAAATTTCATTGATGTCAGTGTGTAGGGCTCCCAGCAGGCTTTGAATGTAATGAGGGGACATTTTCATTGCAACGAGTGCCTGCAAAGGAGAACAGGCCAAGAATGAGTACTGTAATATTCACATATATTATATATCCAATTAAAAGCAGCACCAATACGCATAGAATCAATAGGAGCACAAGCCACAGAAAGGCCATCATACACACCTCTGGCCACTTGTGCGCATAGGGTTCTGTCATGGCCAATCGCAACCGCATGGCGTACTTCAGACGCTCCATCTTTTCAACGTCACTTGAGCGGTCGAAAAATAATAAAACGTGAGGATGAGAGGAAAGTTTTGATCAAAGTGAACATACAAAGATCAATCTGGAAAATGAAGAAAAACGTCTTGCAACCAGCGCAATTGGTAGCGGTTTTGTATTTCAGAATGCCTTTATTCGGTAAAACCCCAACATTGTAATCTCGCAGATATATTTGTATACCGAGTATATATATAGTATACACATAATACATACATATATAAATATACAACACACACAAACACACACATATACATACATACACACACAAACATATATATATTATATATATATATGTATAAATATATATACATACATAAAATATACACACACACACACATATATGTATATGTATATACATATATATATATATATATATATACATACATAGATATATTATATTATATATACATAGATATATATAAATGTATATATATATATACTTACATATATATATATAAATATATATATATATGTATCAATTGGTAGCGGCTTTGTATTTCAGAATGCCTCTATTCGGTACAATACCAACATTGTAATCTCGCAGATATATTTCTATATTCGAGTATATATATATATATATATATATATACACATACACATATTATATGTATATG
>NW_014038718.1:0-2372 GCF_001186125.1 Sphaeroforma arctica JP610 | reverse complement strand
ACACACACACACACACACAGGCAGACATACAGACAGACAGACAGACACACACACAACAAACGCACACAAATACACATACACACGCACACACACACACACACACACACACACACACACACATATATATATATATACACGCACACTCTTGCTCGTGTTTGTATCAGGTATGGCATGTGCGATGATGGACTGACTATAAAATAGTAGATACAAGCGTAGGTGGCGTAGGTAAGGGATATGCCCAGGTCGTGTGTTCTCAGTCCAGATGTCACTTCGACTATTTAAATCTGTCAGGTATACAGCTGTCCAATGAAGCGTGCATTCAGGTGCTATATCGAGTTGGAAAAGACCACCATTCCAAAATTGCACAGATAAGAAGATTTCCATACCTTTGTTTAGTATCTACGTATATCACAACCGCACACATGCATATACATAACAATAAACTGGCGTCGATAAAGTTGGGTAGATACCTTCGCCCGAGGCTTCCTGTGCGTGCGGCACAGTTGCGAGTGTTCTCCTTAGAGGCGCCACCGATCGCCGGCTTACTACGGTACGTAGGCATAGCATATTTGTGCTTGTGTATGTTATTTTAAATGAAGAAGGGAACGATATTTTGAAAGCGATCAAAACTGCTCATACATATAAATCTGAAATCACATAGAGAGACTGAGTCACAGAGAGTCATAGACTCATAGAGTCTCATAGAGTCATAGTCTCATTGTCAGAGACTGCAATAAAATATTGCCCAAAATTCACATGATTTCTAAAAATAGAATCATTTTATCATCCTGATCAGCATCATGACTTGCTGCTTTTAAAGCTCACTATGTATTTACGTTAAGGTAGTCCTGCCTCCTGAGCATACGATATAACGTAAATGTAGAACGTATTGGTTTCCTCCCGTCATAACATACATAAGCGTAAAACGTATCAAGGTTAGGATTTTTCATAATCCTTTTCCACACTAGAATTCATGTGATGCTGCTAAATCAGATACGTTATGACATAAACGTAAAAATATTGATTATTATACGTTATACCGTAAAACGCAATGATATAAGTGATGCTGTATTGCTGTGGCGTTGATGTCGTCTTATTTGGTTCTTGACTTTCTATTGACCATCATCTTTAGATTGTAGTAGACTGTAAGTATCAGACGGAAACAGTTTGTTGCTATGAATGAGTACTGTGCGCGACTGTGATGTGGGCTACGCGTGGCCCTCGGGCTCTCTCTGTTACATATCAGCACAAGGCTGGATGTGTATCAGGTCGTAGATCGTTGTATATATGCGATCAAACATATCAATACAAAGCTAAACACTTAGCAATTCTTAGATCTCTATACACGAGCACGCAGCCACAAGTATTTCTCACAACTGGCAAAGACCTACAACTCCATCAAGCACTTAGCCGTAGCTATAGTTCCTTAGTAAATCTGACTGATCAGTCACAGAGACAATCAAGAAACCATACATCGTCAGCACAGTCACCAAGTTCTCTAGATATATTTCATAATGTTTTCCAGAATGGGCCGGCATTCCCCATCGCTGCTTCTGACATCGAGATACTGCACGAGCCCTCTGTGTTCGCACAGAGACTCACAGATGGTATTGCAGGCGCTGAAAAACGCGTCGTTGTCGCTTCCTTATACCTGGGTACAGGTGCCCAGGAGAAGGCCATAGTGCAAGCACTCGAAACAGCCAGTAGTAACGGGGCTAGCGTGGAGGTATTGCTGGATGGTCTGAGAGGTTCACGTGGTGACCCGAGTTCGTGCACTATGCTAGTTCCTCTAGTAAGTAACTCTAGTAAACCAGATATGAGTGAGGGCTCGCAGAATAAAGGAGACGTGAAAGTGTGCATGTTCAGAACGCCGGACTTCAGAGGCATACTAACACGACTCCCCGATCGGTTTAACGAAGTCATTGGATTGCAACATATGAAAGTGTATTTGTTCGACGACACGGTGATGTTGTCGGGTGCGAATTTAAGCGACTGGTACTTTGTGGACCGACAGGATAGGTATGGCGGATCTATTTCTGTGTGTTCACGCAGCAAATGGCTTCGGTATATAATTAAGTGGTGTTGTGACAGTTGGATGCTTCTAAGCAGGTGGTTATGTATAAGATGATATTTGTGTGATTGTATGAATCCTCAACTCGCTAATGTACAATGAGCCAGGGATCTAGAACAAAGATGTCATCAATCATACCACCTCTATATAATTTTGTTCGCAGATACACAGACACCGACACACACAAGCACACTCATACACACACAAACACATGCGCGCGAATACATACACATAGATACACACACACACGCTAGCATAAATACACATATATATATCTGTACATGTATCCATATAGAAACTT
>NW_014038719.1:8901-10843 GCF_001186125.1 Sphaeroforma arctica JP610 | reverse complement strand
TATAGATACGGATGTAGATAGATACGGATGTAGATACATATATGGATATAGATATAAAGGTACGTTTTGAAAAGATATAGATATAGATATATATGATTAGATGTATATATAGATATAGATATAGATATAGATATAGATATGAATATAGATACACATATATAAAACAACTATCATAGCGGCATAGCCTCCTGTTGAATATAGGAAACTATGCAACTATCTGGCTTGTTTATGCGCGCGATGCCGATATCCATAATTTAATTTCCGAGAAATCACAAGTATATGCGAAGATTTAGATATGAAATGCAAATGATGACTCCAGTTTCTACAAACGTTCCCGAGTTTCCTGGTTCCCGCTTCCAACTAAGCTTCCCCATTGCTCAGAGTGTATTGTATCTTCATCTGTTCAGCAGTCGGCTGCTATTTGGTATCTACAGAATGCGGAGTCGTTGTACTAGTTTTATCCAGTATCCCTTTATCTCGGGTATCAATGTATCATCACCCGTGTGTAAAAATAAAAATAAAAAAATTATCCTAAAATATCGACTTCAAGAATCACTGAATCAGGTTATCAGGAGTTCAGGACGGACTGGGCTGTCCAGTGTCCTGGCCTCTGGGGGCTGGTTTCCAGTTTTCAACAAATGAACTGGGCGTGTGTTGCCTAAATCAAAAGATTTTTATGAGAAAACAGGTAAAACTTTGCTATAAACAGGAAAAGGCTAAATATAAATTGGAAAATTCTTCGTGCCTAATCGTGACTTCGTGAGTGACGGGATATGACCAAAGTGAACTCAGTCGGGCCCACCCGGCGCCCGCTACGGCGATATTAAGTTTTTACTTTTAACTTTTAACTTTTAACTTTTTAGTGTACCACTGTACCTGTCACAGGCTGTCAAATCTTATGATATCTACGATCTCTCTGTCTCTACTCTTTCAACTAGGAGTAGAGAGAGTAGAAAGAGAGTAGGGGAATCATTTGAATGAATGTTCATCACTGGTTGTAGCACTCTCATTTTAAATCATAATTTTCAAATGAGTGCTCTTGAATCCTGATCGATACCGATTTACCCAAATATCTAAAATGGATTGGCTTAATTACGGCGATTGCTTCATTGTACCAATAAAACTACGCATAAAAAAGCCAAAACTTAATACGTGTGACTATCGTCACTTCGTCATCTCAAGAATTTATAGAATGCCATAGTTTGTAGTTTGGAGCCGAGCGTACATTATTAGTACATAGAGTAACAGTATGTGTACTCACAATTCGGTGAAATCAAATCAATCAAATCTTCAAATCAAAGTCAGCTGCAGCTGTCACACTGCCACTCTGTCAGCCTGTGCCAATGACTCACTGGCCACTGGTCCTGCTATTTACGTGTTCAATTCGTTCGGCATCCATGCCGTATACGTTGAACGTACACGCAAAAATGATTGAGTTCAGTACGAAATAACGTAAAAACGATAAACTGTTGACTTAAAAATTTACACCCTGTTGAAATCCCGATTTCACAATAAAGGCATAACGTCTATCTTGAACGCGAAAACGGTTGATTTAACCCGTTTTGACGGGAAGGAATATATACAATCATGACTTCTCAATTTCCAATTTTCAATTTGTACAAAAGCAGTTTGCAGACGTCACAAAAGATATTAGAATGATACCTCTTGTAAAGTAAGTGTATAGTAATTTCAACCTGTATACACAACCTTGTACTGTTGAAGCTCCTTATATAGTTATTATACCCTTTGTAATGTAAGTATGTAGTAATTACAACCTGCACACGAACGTGATTATTTACATTTGAAACATCCGATATAATTATTATACTGCTTGCAAAGTAATTATGTAGCTATTACCACCTGTATACACATGTATATACCGTTACGTCTCTCGATAGAGTTATCACACACACCCACACACACACACACACATACCCCACCC
>NW_014038719.1:5749-8881 GCF_001186125.1 Sphaeroforma arctica JP610 | reverse complement strand
CATGTATATATATGTCTATGTCTATATACGTATATACATGCTTATATATGTATATATATATAGATACATATATATATTTATTTATTTTATACACATATATACTTACATTCATTTATATATATACATATAAACATACATTCATTTATATATATATACATACATTCATTTATATATATATAAATATATATATATAATGTATATATATATATAAACATGCATATATACACTCACACACACATATATATATATATATGTATATGTATAAATATATCTGCTTTCATTTATATTTATGTATACTTGTATCTAGATGAGCTAATACCTGCATCCTCGCTTAATTTTTAGCAAGGTTTCTGTTATGAGATATTCTAACCGGCACCTTTATCAAATTCTGGCTAGATTTGTGTGTATTCGGTATTTTGAACTCAATTCTCTGGCGATTGCAAGTGTTTGTTATATGCCACTTCGCTCGTGCAAGAGTATTCGATAGTATTGTCTGAACGCTCTTCACGTAGGTAGAGCTGTAGTGACCATGTGTGTGTACATACTACTGTATTTATTTATTTTTCGTGCAGACATATACACACACAAAAGTCATATGCATCTTTGGTATACCCTGAGAAGTAAGACCGCATTGCAGTAGTTTAGTTATGATACCCTTTACCCTTTTGGTGCAGTGTTCGTGTAGATAGTACAACACACCCAACCAAGTTTTGCTACCGTCCAAATCAGTTGATTTTAATAGCACACATACCTCACTGTCGAAGGCTCTAATAGTATGCATTCGTTGGTGGTCATGTACACAGTAAACTTGTCTCCCACATCACGACTACCGACATTAGGGTCATTCACCAGCCCGAAGGCTCAAATGTACTGAGCCTGGGTGTAAAATGTCTGTACTGTGGATGAAAGATAGATGTGTTTCACATGCTCTCAGATTTGTTATTGCTATAGTAAAGACTGAACGTATATCAGTACTGTGATATCGACTTACACATGGGTTTAATATCAATCCTCACTGCAGATCGTGAAGGTTAGAAAGAATTAGGACTATGAACGAATCATCCCCACCGCCCAAGTGGGTGGAACTACAAAGGAAGGTAAGCTCCCCTGCCAGTGCTTAAATCGGGTCACTTTGACTGCAAAAACGTGCTCGTAGGTGTGCCTGCGAAGTGAACGGGCCCGCGAGCATTTTGACGTCTGTGGCAAAATCTCAATTGTATTTTGCTAAATGAATCGCACGAATCGTCAATCGTTACTTAGGGGTTCACTAAATGGGTCAACGCACAACTTGTGAAACGAGACCATCAGATATGTATAGACGGGAGCTTGGAAGCAGCTTTGGCGGATGGGGTGAGGTATGTCGCGTCTAAATACACTTCTTTATCCATGTGGTAAGCGCTTTAGTTTCTGCATACCCCGCATAACGATTTGGATGTCAGAAACCTTTCTTGAGGCGCTATCCAGCACGGTCTTTCCAATACTACTCGCTGCGATTTTGCACACAGGTTACCAATTCTCATAGAGGAATTGAAAAACCAGAAGATATTCAAGAAGCCCAAAATTAGTAAAGAGTCCAGGTTTCAACAACTAGCCTCTCTGCATACTGTGATGGACCACTTGCGACGAGAGGAGGGCCTATCATTAGTCAACATCAGTGCGGAAGGTGAGTTTCATGCTTTTACAAGAGGATTAAGGGTTATTCTGTAATATACAAACTCTTGAGTGGGTTAACTCGACGGACACTCAGCTTTAGGTACCGTAACCTAAGTGTTCACTGGCATTGGGCTTACGTCTTCAGATCAGAATGCCTATCAGTAACCAAGCGACCGCTCAATCATCGTCACATGCGCCAGGCAATAGAAGATCTGTAGCTATCACTGAGATTTCGTGGACGAATGATCGATATGGCATCCAAGTACGATAACCTTTTAACGTTGTTGATCTCCGCAGACATCTACGATCAGAACACAAAGTTGTGTCTTGGACTGGTCTGGACACTGATCTGCCACTTCCAAATCGAGATGGCCTTGAGAGATAGTGCAGATACAAGCGGCACCTCTGATAAGAAGAAGAAGAAAAGCAACAAGCAGTCCGACAAGAAGGTCTTCCTGACGATGCTAAACGACGTATACATCCACCGCAATATGCCACCTATCAGGTAAGAGGCAAAAACACATTACAACTTGTAAGTGTTCATTTTAAAAGGTAATGGTAATGTACAGCGACTAATTTATCTGGTGAGGTGTTTGTTATTTATTTTTGTGGGCTTCGTATTGATGCAGAGTTCGGATTTCTTGATGCTGTTGTCGCGCTCAAAGAAATGAATGAATGCGAGTAGGTAAATTCTAATCAGATACTATGCACGGAGTAGCACTCAGCTAAAATCAACTCACTTCACTTTTGACCCACTCACAGCAACTTCGATCGAGACTTTTCGTCACCTACCCGATTTTATTGTCTTTTAAACCATTTGCGAGATTGCACGGGATCGTCAAAGAAACGTGAAGAAGATTTCGCGTCTTTGCCTGATGTGGAACAGTTTGCTGTTGCATTCAAGGCTGCCGAAGACGAATTCGAGGTATATATTATTTGGTCAAAATGTACTTCTTCTGATTCTTCGCGTACTATTGTATGCGTTGCATATCGCTGACCATTCTTTGTAAATCCTTTCAATTTATATGAGGAAAAGATACTCTATCAGAATCGCTGGCTCTACAATCGACGCTCATTATCAATGCTTCTTCCCTCGCACGTGTACCCTCAGATACCTCAACTTTTGGACCCACTGGACATGACCGCGCAGAATCCCGACGAGTTGGTTGTGCTGACGTATCTATCCTACTTCATCCGCGAGATTAAAACCACATGTCCCGATGGAGCCATTCCGTACTCATATGACACCGTACAAGAGGCCAAGCATCAGCCATCGCCAATTGCACAGTCGGACACCAGTGAATCCAGTATATACACTGAAGTGGAGCCTGTGGTAGCACGGGTGGGGGAGAAGACTGGTACGGATGGACCCAAGCATCAGTCATCGCCAATTACACAGTCGGACACTAATGAACCCAGTAACCACACTGAAGTGGAGCCTGTGGTAGCATGGGTGGGGGAGAAGACTAGTACGGATGG
>NW_014038719.1:0-4796 GCF_001186125.1 Sphaeroforma arctica JP610 | reverse complement strand
AATAACCACACTGAAGTGGAACCTGTGGTAGCACGGTTGGGGGAGAAGACTAGTACGGATGGACCCAAGCATCAGTCATCGCCAATTGCACAGTCGGACACTAATGAACCCAGTAACCACACTGAAGTGGAACCTGTGGTAGCACGGGTGGGGGAGGAAACTAATACGGATGGACCGGTCGTGGAAGCTCAGGAAGAGCCTACGGAGAAGAGGGATGCACCGAATGATGGCAAACCAGTCTTAGCTGGTGCGGTGATTGTTGGGTTAACTGTTGGGGTGATTGGGACAACAATGGTGAGCCAGGGGCATGGCCCTGCCAGTGCTGACCGGGAAGACGATCTATGTGTTGTAGACACTCACAGCGATGATGGCAACGATCGCCCCGTAGAGTATCCTATCGCGAACAACAGGTCATCTGTGGATAAGTTGAAGTTACAGGCCTCGTCCAGTAGCGGAGGCGACGAAAGTAGCGACTCTGACTCTGAACATGAGAGTGTGGGTGTCAAGAAATCGTCTGGCAAGAAAGCAAAGAAAACCAAAACAGGAGAGAAACCCAAAACAGGAACAGCAGAAAAAACCAATACTGCAGAGAAATTCAAAACAGCAAAGAAAAAGAAAAACGCAAATATTGAACCATCGAGCGTGAAAGCCAGTGCAGCTGACACTGTTCTACCCGCAGAAGTGGGTAGGCCAAAGTCGGAGTCTTCGGCTGATGAGAGCAACAGCGGCGGCGCTACAAGTAGTAGTAGTAGTAGTGGTGACTCAAGCGAGACCAATGACTCTGATAGCGACTCGGATTCTGATCAGGAGAGTGTAGATGACAAGAAATCGGCTGAGAATAAAACAAAAAAGGCCAAGACAGCAAAGACCACAAAAACAACAAAGAAAGTGGCCAATGCACACGGTGAAGAATCGAGCGTGGAAGCAAAGGCGGCTAACACTCTCCTATCCGCAGAATCACAACCAAATGAAGTTGGAGGCGACGATGTGAGTGCGGCATTGGGGCACGACGATGTCCCGCCAGAGGTTATGCAACACAATCTGGGCAAAGGAGTTGCGGCAGGGGGTGGCGGGGCGGCTGTAGTTACAGCTACTGCGAACAACGCGAGTGACGAGGCTCCTCAGGCACAGCCAAACGTTGGGCACAGTGGTCGTGACAATAGTGCACAGGCGGAGTCGGTGGATGACGCAGGAGAGATAAAAGACGAGGTGTGTGGTCAGGGGGATATTGTACACAGGCGCAGCACAGGCGCCGTTACAAACAACGACGGTGCGGGTACAGCGAGTGACTCGGATGCCACGTCTCACAAATCAGACCACAGTATTCGAAGTGATCGTGCGACCTCGAACAGCACTATGAGCACACACCGTGCAAGCAATAAGATCGTGAAACGCACCTCGGATGCGTTGACGGACAGCTCATCCTCTTCTGACAGCTCAGATGACGAAGACATGACGGGGAAGGATGCCGAGTACATCCGTATGAAAGAACACAGACACAACGTGCGGGTAAGACAATACCGCTCCGAGATTGTAGCGTTGCGTGCCGAACACGCAGCCATACAGGCGGCCCGACGGGAGGACTTGAACGTGCAAAAAGACTACACCAGCGATCTAAGCAGCAGTAGCAGCCGCGACAGCAGCAGTGATGAGCTCAGCTATGCCGAGGGACGGAGCTTGGTAGCACGGCTGAGGCGGAAGGTGGCACGTGGGAAGGCTAAGCTGTCAGCATCTCGCATGTCCAGAAAGATGAGCAAGGAAGGCGAGATCACTCATGTCGAGTCTGGCGTGCATCGTACGGATAGTACCCCCAAAGCGAGTAAGAGCTCAAGCCTGGGGAGTGCCGGTGCAGACACGCACGCTGACGCAGTCAAAGGTGAAGAGAAAATACAGCTTAGCGATGGTAAGGTGGTTGCTGTGAGTGCGGTGGACGGGAGGAAGGCTGATCTGGAAGTGAAGCTCAACCGCGGAGAAATCAATGTGCCGTTGGAACGGTACAGTCCGGATTCAGTGCAAGGCGAACACAAGTATAAGCCTGCCGGTGTGGTTGTGGTGGGGGCCGTGAAGACGGCTGCGGCCGCCTCCATTCCTGCTGATGACTACGTGGATGTCTCTGATGTGCCAGATGGTACCGGCAATGAAGTTGCTGATGATAGAGTGGTTGATTCTGATGTGTCCGATATAAATGGTAGTGCAGACGTTTCTGTAGAGTTAAGCGCAGAGGGTGAAGCCGGCCATTCAACAGAAGAAGTGGTGGATGCGGAGAAGAACATTGCGGTCTCTGCGTCACCGTCCGGATCGCAGACGAAGAGCGATGGCGATATGTGTCCCAATCCTACCAAAATGGACGGGGTGGACGTAGAGGTATTGCGTGTGGCTATCGCGAAGCTGCAGGTTGAGTACCGGGCTATCCAGGTGACACTCGACGAGTATGAGCAGATGGAGGATGAGTACTTGGAAGCGATGAACAGCTGTGGTGATAACGGAGACGAAGCCTCGCGCTTGACTGAGCTGGCACAGAAGTTGAAACGGTTGATGCTGGGAGCGAAAGCGCGGCTTATGGGATCGAATGGTGGTAGGCAGTCGATACCTGCGCGTAAGGGTGTGGACCATCACAGTGAGGATAGGGAGGCAGATGAGGTGTCGCATCGAGCGGAGGGAGTCGCAGTGGGTGTGGGTGCCACTATAGTGGCTGGGGCGGTGTCGGCACAGAAGCACCATGGCACTGACCAGCGCAATGGGAAGACCAAAGAAACACGCAGCACCGAACAGCAGACGGATACAGCTGCGAACACTCAGAATGGGGTAACGGGACGGAGTGATAAGGACAAGAGGGATTCGCCTGTGCAAGGGCACGTTAAGGAGAACGTGGAGGCTGTGACTGGCGACCTCAAGGGCGTGGCCAGCGACAGCAAGATTAGTCCGTCTGAAATGCTCGTGCATGTGATGAGTGGCCTGGAGGATGTGCCGGTGATGGATGCGGAGACCGAGACCAATCTGAGAGACTCGTCGCCGCCGTTTGAGCGCCTTGATCTGATGGCGTATGAGAATAGCACCGCAGGCACACCCTCCCCTCAGACTCAGGATGTAGCCGAAATCGGAGCCATGGTGGACTCGTTGCGGACGGAACACAACAAGCTCCTGGCGTCACAGGCACGGTTCTGCGAGGATGTGAGTGAACTGCAGGCCACGGAACAGGTGCAAATCGAGACAGGTAGCTTCTGCAGCAACACTGACAGCGGTACGGAAAAAACACTGGAGCGACGGCGAGACCAGCTGAAGCGCAAGATCGCACGTGGCAGAGCCAGGTGGGCGGCTCAGCGGGCGATGAAGGCGGAGGCCAAGGCTGAGAAGCAGATGGCCAGCAACACTACGCCGTATCGGGGTAGTGGTGGTGTATCGCAAGCAAGCACAAGTAGCACAGTAGATACCCAGAGTGGAGGGAACAAGTCAGACGGTGTGGAGACACTGCAGGGGTCCGGGCAGCGCGGTTCGAGGGAAGGAGGCGCCGAAGGAAATGCATCGGCCATAGATTCGATTGCACCGGAAGTCGCACCCTCAAAGTTGGCCCAGGATGAAGGGGTTATTGCGAGTGAGGAATATGTAAGTGGGAAGGAGCGGAATGAGCCGCTGCCAGGGGATAGCTCTGTGTCCAGCCTGCGGTCGATGGTGGCGTCGTTGCGTGTTGAGCATGCCTCTCTGAAGATCTTACACGAGCAGCGTGCGGCTGCTGCCGTGGCTGAAAGTAGTAAACCAGACCCAGTTCAACACAACGGTACAGTCCAGGCCAGGAACACTACGAGTTCAGATTCCAGTAGTGGTAGTGGCGAGGAATCGTATTTGAGACGGATATTTCACCATATGAAGAAGAAGATCACACACGTGAAGGAGAAGCGCCAGAGGGCGAAGGAGGCGAAGGTTATTGAAAGGGTGAGTACTGTGGGGAAAAGCGGTCCTAGTTCGAAAGTCGGGAGCAAGGGTGGCATGGTAGCGGATGCTGGTGGTAGCTAATGTGAGGGTGAGTGGAGAGGAACGGATAGAAAAGTACACGATGTCGATGATCACAGAGCACGGTAGGCTGCGGAGATAGTGTGTGAATGCATAAGGCCCTCTGTGTAATACGATTGTTTTAGTGCAGAGTCGCACGTGCGGTATATTACACAGGACAGCGAAATCCGCACAGTAATGGCGATGGGACTACAGTGCCGAGTGCGTCTATCGGATGGTGCGATGCCGTGCCGATGGCGGCAGTGCTAAGATATGCCAGAAGGCGGTATATTCTAACCCGTTGCCGTGTTTGCTAATAGTATGAGAATACCAATCCACACCTCCTGCTCTTCGTATCAGTGTAAAGGCTATTTGAGAGGATGGGTATCCTTGAATTTACTACTGATACTTTTGATTGTAATCTCACGCTCCGGAAGTGTGGTGCAATTTGCTGAAAGTACAGAAAGCGCTCAAGGTGTTACATACTTGCGCTTGTGATGCAATTCCGATAATAAAGTAAAATATATTTATTGTACATGTATTTTATATCTTTATCTATATTTATATTTTTGTATATGTATATATATATATGGATATATTTATATATATCATACATGAATGTATATATATATTTATATATAAATCAATATTTTATATATATGTATATAAATATATACACACATACATATATATATTAACATCCATATATGTATGTATATATATATTTATATATATATACATATATATAATATATTGATAGATAAATATATATATATATATATACGTATATATATATGTATATACGTATA
>NW_014038720.1:0-10844 GCF_001186125.1 Sphaeroforma arctica JP610 | reverse complement strand
GAGTAACCATTGCCAAGTTACAAATTCGGTACCCATATCTGACTGTATTTTACGGGGGAACCCATGTTCGCTAAAATTGCAATCAATGTCTGCACTGTTGTTTTCTCTTATTTATCTGGTGTGGCTCGTAGGATCGACTACCCAGATGCGATGTCCAGAACATGGAGAACGTACTTGTTATTCCGACTGAAAGCAATAGGCATAGAGATGTAATCTACTTGGAAATGGTCGATTGGTGTCCATTTTGGGGATATCTCATTTGCTTTCGGCCCTGTAGTCGGTACGTTCTCCTGTAATAAAAGTCCCCTTAAACCACTATCAGTGTGGAGTTAAAATTAGTTTGCAATTAATTCACACGAGGTGAATTATTTGTAGACCACGTAGACAATCAAATATAAGAATAGATACACCGCACTGAGCCTCAGGGAGACTCAGTAGGTTTTAGTATCGTATTTTGATGTGTTTACTACACTCCCCCATATCACCAGAAAGTAGTGTACCTATATGTAGGTTCCTGATTGTAGGTGGGGAATCCGACATCGCCGTATCGGTAAGAGTACTAACTTGTGGTTGTGTGTTGCTGTCTCCCCCCGCGCGCCGTTGAGGTGTTGCCGATGGCGTTACTGTCGCTGAGAATGGTGCGGAATTGTGCGGCATCGTAGCCCATATGCGCACCTCTGTTGTACGGCCCTGGTTGTCCCGCGTCGCTACCCTATAATTGTGACAACGAGAGATATGACGCAACCGCGGGGGCGCCTGTGCTTGACACCCGCCACATATGGTAGCTGGGTTCGACGTTGGTGTACGCTGTTGACATGGTTGTGCCCCTCTTAGTGAAGCGGTCTGCGCCGTTCGTTGCGACTGTGTATCTCCTCGTTGGTTGTAGTCGACGGTTTGACATCCGGGCAGTTATTCTCGTCTGTGCCTCCTGAATGTCTGGGCTAAGGAGCTGTAATAATTCGTGAGTATCCATCAAGTGTCAGTTTGTATGAAGTTGTAGTGTTCGCTCATAGGTCTGCGAGCCAAGGGAGTCTTCTAATAAATGCACTATGCAGTGATTCAATAGACTTTGCTTGAACTCTGCATCAGTCTGGTTGCGTTCGTGGGCACGTCTATGGTTCTCCATTAACTGTGTCATTTGCTACATAATTGGTATATGGGAAACCCAAGATTGGCCTTTCGCTAACTTACGGAACATAGGATCCACCATGGCTTGAGTTTCATGAGAGCAAATCTGCGTGATTTGTAACTGTGGTGTCCAGTTTACCAACCGCTACTGGTTGGACTTAATGTAATCCAGGGTAAACTGCTTAGCTTTAAAATGCTAAGAACCTTGTAAAACCAGCGCAAGCTCCACGCCGCATCAAGACCCAAAACCCTAAAAACACTCTAAAGGGCTCCCTTAGTGTCTCTCTCCAAGACGTTGTGTAGGTGGTATCTATTCGACGGCCATTCTAGCCAACTCCTCTGCTCTTATCGTTCATGTTTGGTCACAGGGCGAGATTCATACGTAGCTCGTAAGGTTTCCAATACTTCCCTAAGTGCTTCTGTCCGTGGTAAATTGTCTGACTCGACTGCTCGACATAGTTCCTCGGATAATCTCAGTATTCGCGCATGAAGTACCTGCCCTGCCGCAATACTCTCCGGCGTTCGCAGAGACTCCTTGTCGTGGTCCGGTGTCGGGTGCACTGGTATCGTCGGAGTTGCTAACGACGCTTGACGTGACAACGATTCTCGCATTGCGTCCTCCTCGAAACGTTGATTCTGCAGCAGCAAATAGATGGCTTCTGATAGTCTCTCACGACGGTTATCTAACCCATGAGGGCCATGAAGGTCCTGTTCTACTCGTTGTTGCGCGTGTACAAAATCCCGTAGCGAGATAAACGATCCTGAGGGCGCGGTCTCCCATGACCCTACTCCGGTTGATGCGAAACTCCAAACGTTCGCCCTCCTCTGATGGTGCTGTTGTCGACTGAGAAGTATCACCTCTTCCTCCGTGTTCCTCGTCAGGAGAAGGATCCGTGGGGTCTGCCGACGTCCCCGCTGTCGGTTTTTGGACATGTTGCAACCGTTATTCCGACCTCTCCAACAAATCCTGCTGTTTCTTCAACAGCTGATCTGTCTTGAACTGAGTGTCGCCCGTGTATTGTCTGCTTTGACGGCGAGGACGGCGTCTCGGACGAGGTCGGCCCTGACCTTGCTCGCTCCTGGCCCATTGTATCACCTCGACGCGTGTTATTGTTGGACTGGGAAGACTCGTTGCCTTCGCTGGGTGGTGCCTCACTTTCTCCCTGACGTAGTCAGGCTTGGTGGTCCGCTAGAGCTTGTTGCAACATTGCCTGAGTAGGTTGGAATCACTCGTCTGCGTCTTCTCGTTGACCGCCAGCCGCTCTACTTTCCGTTCCCTTCGACGTGTCACGATGAACCAGCCCTCTGCCTAAGGGCATCGTTGGTGGCTCGTACTACGTCCTTGCTGCTCAGGCTCAAGTCCATGTTGACGTCGACTCTGTCGTATACTTGGCATCTTGTTCGGTTCCTTAGTTGTGTATACTTGTATAACTGTACCCAATTGATTACACTCGATCTCCGCTGCGGTGTAGTGAGCCTGGACCATGCACACGTGAACACCCGATCTCTATATACTAGTATATGGTACCACTTGCTCCTGAGCGGAGTAACTCTCTTCCAGAGCTCTCTACTCTATCTCGTTCTCCTCTGATGCTCACACGTGCTAGTACGTGCCCTCTACCGTCCGTGTCCATGCTCCCTGTTGTGCTGCATTCGTATTGCTTCTATTCCATCCATGCCACGTTCACCGTACCTATATCCTTCTTTTCTCTATTTCTCCAACCTCGCATGTGACCCCGCTAAGCTGCTACGGCCCCATCTCATGTGTCTACCCTGTATTGTACCCTTTATGCTACTGTTGTCGTTAGATACTGTTCTCGACTTGTCATTATACCGACTTGTCTTCGTTAGATACACATCATACATCGATCTGTTCTTACTGCCGAAAACCCTAATACCATTCCTGCCTACACGTGCTTCATGCCGTGTACTATGTTCGCTGCACTCGTCATGTAACACCTCTCATGTAACTATACTGCCAATACTTTCATGCGCACACTGAACATACACTCCTGTTTAGTTTTGCATATGTTCAATCTTAACGTGTTACTTCTCTTCCTTGTCCATAAAGACTTACATTGTCCGGATTGTAAAACCCACGTTGAGTGTTCTTCGTCATTCTCTTCTTCCTGTTCATGGTTTCTTGGAGCTGTTATCATCGATTCACTTAATGCTCGCCTTAACGTTGTTGGTAGTTTGTACTGTTGCCAGATCAACTCGGTTACATATCCATGTGACACTTCTCGTCTAACGGTATTGTGAATGTACCATCTCTCCAACCTCTGTCATCCTATATTTGTAGGTCGGTTGAATCTATGTCGGGATTCCTGTCGTTGGATCACACCTTCATTCGTGTGGTCTTCATTTTCATGATCCTCATTGGGTTCACTTTCTCAGTTCGATAACAATGATGGCATACTTGACTCACTACTGCCAAATCCGCTATCTTCACTCCTTAACTGCCAAATCCGCTATCTTCACTCCTTAACTGTTGATCAGTTCCGATAGGCCCCATTGTCTCGTTCTCTCTTCTCGTGTATCCCTTCGGTGGGTTCACCCACCGTCTTCATGTTGATTCTAAATTCCTAGCAAAAACATTATAAGTCATTCTTTTAACCTCCCTATACTATGTCCGGTTTTAACTTTACTTCTATCGAAGTACAACTACTAAGCTCGTTAAAAATGTAGTCAAATACGCAAACATAGCAATATCTCAACGTACTCCCCTCCTACAAGGGAATGCGTTGTACCTTTATTGGATCGTAAATGAACCATTCTTTCTATTATTTGACATGTGTACAAATTTGATCATAAACCCTTAACCTAAAACCTCAAATCACATATAAATATATAAACCCTTATTGAGTATATCTGACCACAGACAAAGCATACCGTGATTGCGGCAGACCTTCTTATGACGGCGGATTTTCATACTGTCGCATTTCCATAAATTTACTTTGCGTTCAAAATCACAAGTCTGTGTATCGAGCGGTACCGAATACAGGCTTCAACTTCATGCATGCTATTATTACATGTCGGTATGCGTTGCCCTCCAGGTCCTGCTCTTGTGTGTGTGCAATAAGAGCATTAGCATACTCAAACGACATTGATTGCAGTTTTCGTTCATTCTCCATAATAAAGTCCAATAGCGCCTTTGGAGCCCCTTCTTTCTGCAGAGTTCTGTGAAAGCCGTCTACATGTGAATCGGATCTAACTTGTGAAATGTGCGCATTCTTATGCCCCATCTTCTACGGGGTTTCCAAACAATAGCTGCCCTGTGAGTTAGATGGCCATTCCTTCGGCGCCTGCTTGTCCAAAGCCACTGAGCATGGTTTCAGAGTCTCATACGAATTAGACTCTGTAACGCAGGCGCATCTTGTATGCCTTCCTTTGCTTCTACTTGCATCATTCGTTGAGTGAGATGGAAGACTTTCATTCTCATCTCTGTCGCTATAGACTCGGTGATACACGACTCTGTGGGCTCTGATACTTACATCGTTTCATAGCCTGCGGGTCCACTATGTAGTGACCGTGATGAATGAGAAAGTGTTTGCGATATCCCAGCGTATCAATAGGAACATTTTTATGCTTGTGTTCGTCTCTTCTGGTGAACGTGGACGACACTAGCTTGTAACGAAATAAATTCACAGCTACTTGACCTTGATTAAGCGGTTACCGTAGAGAGTTCATCACTCTGCGAAATGAATCAATGGACCGCTTCGCCGATGACGACAAATTATGCGGAGTAACCATTGCCAAGTGCAAATCCGCTGGTTCCAAATAATTTTGCCAGGGAATTTCATCACAGTTGTCGGTTCCTGAGCACTACTAGGGCCACAAATTCTGTCGGCATCTCATCGGGTGCCGGAACTTCTTGTGCTCGTTTTTGACCGTGTTCCAACATACACTTCCTGCGAGTATCGTACACATTATCATGTGGTGCCACTTGAGGTACAGGCTTTGCGCGGCGAATTCTGCGTTTAACTGGGCTGATTCGCTTTATATCGTCAGCCCTGCCGATGGTTAAATGGTCAGTTGGTGTTGTCCATGCCTTCGTTGAGTGTTGAGGTGCCTAGCGTGGTTGCGATTTTGGTGCTACACAGAATAATCAACCCCTGATGCCGTTTGGCAAGGCGACAACGTCGCCATTGAGGATTCACAAAGTTGGCTGAGTTCCCAACGAATTGGCTTCCGTGGTCTCCAGCGCATGGGTCAACATTCCCAAGTGGCCATCCCGATCAGTAATCCACTCGAGATGTTATTTTGCCTTGTTCAACGCAGAAATGAATTGTTGGGCCTCAGCAACTGCCTCAATTTTAACCTCAGGTGACGGATCCATTGATATTGCCGTTTTTACCTTAGCACCAATTAAAACTCCAAGCAGTCGTTCCTACAGTCACTCACAAGCCTGCTTGCTCATCTCAGGTACCGGTGTAGTAGTGAGTCCTTTCATTATGGTAAGCAAAGAGTCCAGCGTACATAAACCATAAAGTACAAAGGAATCGAGGAAGCTGGGACAAATAAATTTGCACTTGCCAAATGACCAAATAATTGAAATGGGTGAAATCGCAGGTTTGCAGGTGCATTTCGTTGAAATCGTTAGGTCCAAATTGGTGCGTTCACGAGTTTCTTAATTTTTTGAACACGATATTAATCCTTACAGTAGTGTTCATAGCAACTGTTTAGCAGGGCTGATTGGCTTTAGTCCTCACCCTTCGTCCGACATGTCTTCTAAAAAAAATTGTCGCTGAGACACGACTCGACTCTTTTTATGGGTTTTGCGGTTTCAGTTTCGACTATAACTGCACCGTTTACACACGACTACATCAATTGATATTCAGCATATTGAAAGCATATTGAATTGCCGATGAACTTATAATCATTTGTCTCTATACAGGTCGCATTACATATAAGTAGATATTCCACACAACTGTATAACACTGAGAATCCAATCCCAAATTCGATAGAACCAAGAAAGGCTGAGTTCGTTTCGCAAGGAGGACATCATCAGGAGTCTTCGACAGCGCATCCCAAATTTGCAGAAGTAAAAAGAAGAAATGATACATAAGTTCTTTTTTAATAGTTATCGATACGATATGTTACTGTTTATATTTCTTTAAGTGGTACTCAACTCCTGTAGTCTGCATTTATCTTGATGTAGTCGTATGTCAAATTTGTTGTCTAATATGTGAGGATATCTGTATCGACATTCTCTCCCACATTGAGTCTCAGATCGATCTCCCGGTGTTTACAAATCTCGGCAGCTCTATGAGTTATGTGTGGTTGAGTACGATTGAGCCTTTTGTATTTGCACGTGGCTATACGGTTGTGAATATGTCGTTGTCACCTTACACAAAAGCAGTACGTGCCAACGCAATGCAATTGACAGTCCGTAATATATCACGAGGAAACTGGCCAATGAAGATTCGTACAAGCGGATGTCGACTGCGTACTGGCTAGTAGCACTCTAGTTTCCGACCATGGCACAATTGTAATGATGGACCACAGTACATTATCAAAGTCATGGCAATAAAATTGTAAGTACAATCAATTTGAACAACTATTCCGTTTAGAAAATCGCCAAACTTTGCACAAGTGCAGTATTCGCATATATTTTCATAATCCCTCATACTTCACATATCAAAAAGTACCTGCACATTTATGTGCACCTTTCTACGTCAATCTCAAATGGCTGGCCGTTCATAAACAGATGCATACTGTCCATAGTGACTCCAGTGTCTATGTAGTGCCAATGTGTGGGGTAAACGAGTTATCAGTTCACAGTTCAAACACCTGTGCATGCCATGACACTCTTCTCATTCAATCAGTTTTGCATGTCACTTTGTTCAATGCAACGACAGAATAAGCCAATTGCTCGCAATGGCAAGCACTTTTCAAGATGTGAAAACAGTATAATGTAGCAGTCAAACCCGAGGGAACACGAATAAAAACACAATATATAGAAAGGTATGAGGGACAGAAAACCGGCTCAAGTGTCTGGTTGGATGGCACGGACTCCTCAAATGTCTAATTGCCCACAAGAGTCTATGTCACCCAGCAAATCAACACGTGGAATTTAAGTACAGGGAGATGGTTGGGCCGACTGCATTGTGAAATAGTTCACTCATGCCATCTTGGCTGCTCAAATGCAGATGTACATTGTCGCCGTTGAATTCGGCTCCGCTGTAACCCAATACACAGACTTTACGGCCCCAATTGGTGTTTTGTCTGAATAGGGAGGTCTTGACAAGCATACTTGTCGCTATGGCAACAGCAGCGATTCTCGCATCTTAATGACGTGGCTCCTGATATAAAATAATAAACCCATTCTTAAATTTTCGTGTTTTTGGTTTTAGTCTTCAGCAAACTCATCGGTATGGCTAATCCATAGAAACTACAAAATGTTTTTAGGGTTTTTAGGTGCATTTTTAATGACGAAACGACGGTAACATACCTCGACGATGATGCTGACGAACTTCGTGGCGCCTTCTCCATCTCGCACTTGTTCACGCGCCAAACAGTAGTACGACCGGTTAAGGCAGTTGCACAGTATTCAGTACTGTATACAAAGCACACACCATGTCTTGGATGTAACGGGGTAGGAATTACACCAACATTGAGACCACTGGTGCACAAACATTCAGATATACAATACTCGGTGGAAACGTAGATATTAACGGAGACCTAGACGATGATGCTGACGAAGTTCGTGGCGCTTTCTCCATGCTGCACTAGTTCACATGCCTAACAGTAGTACGACCAGTTAAGGCAGTTGCACAGTATCAGTACTATATACAAAGCACACACCATGTCTTGATCTTAACGGGATAGGAAATACACCAATTGAGACCACTGGTGCACAAACGTTCATATATGCAATACTCGGTGGAAACGCAGATATTATCGGAGACTTGGAAGCTCAGGGCAGGGCTCTCAACTCACTCTAAAGTCAACGCTAACATGAAACAGAGCACATAACAGCTCTGAAGTATACTGCAGATACGCGTACGTAGACTCTGTGCACAGATTCTGTTATAGCGTTTACAAGAACGTTTAAAAATATATGATAGTACAGCCCGCGAAAATATGAACACCTACAAATAAAATATACTACGATTGTCAGTATGATTGATAAAAAGCCCGTAGCAAGTGAACAGAATAGTCACAGTACAGTCTTTTTTATCATTATTTGCAGAAGTCAGTCATTACGTCAATACCTTCATGACTATGTATAGTAACACGACCCACGTACACATCTGAATACAGTTCAATATGTTAGCTCATACGAAAATTAATGCATGCTGTATTGCGGAACGTTTTATCCCAACATATACTTGTACGCGTGCGCACTCATACTATCTTGGTCAAGTATATACACATGTGCGTTACTGTAACTATGTGTGAGCACATGTAGCTCGTATTGTACATAAAATTCTTATAGAACACACGCACACATACAGAATACAGACGCAATGCCAGTTACTTCTGCTCGAATGTTCAGGTAGGCCTGGTCATCTTCTGCTACGGTTTGCTTTTAACAGGCAGCTCCGTTTGCAAGAATCTGTCATACGTTTAATAAAAGTGCAGTAAGAACGTTCATGGAACTATCAGTTTAGCGTGGTGCGCCATGAAACCTCTGTCATAGTACACAAAGCTACATGTAACCACATTGATAGCTTCAGCAAAACTTTAAACATTCCCATACTTCACAATGATTGGCAGAAAAAATAGCACCAAAAGTACACTCAAACCTGCGCAATTATCTCTAATATTCCCGTAATTACCGACTGATATGACATAGATATGATAGAACGCATATACTGTATGAAGAGTATGTTGAGCAGCGCATGGTAACCATGCCCTAATCTGACGTATAACAAATTGCGGTTGGAAGCTCAGTTCTATAAGCGTTTGTTGTGGATTTATGTGAACTTGTAAAATTTAGGGTGGCAGCGCCTAGGTGCGAGTGCATTCATGGGTTTCTATGACTCCAGCGTGCAGGTGATTGGCAATTGGTGCAGCGTACATCCACACACCACGAATGAGTCACTGGTCGATGTGTCGCCATCCCTCTATATGCACTTGAAGGACCGATCCGCAGCATAGGTGCAAATCTACAGAGGATGTACAAACAAAGTCAAAGGGAATAGAGAGAGCCATGAGAAGCTACAGCAAGAAGAAGACATGTGTTACACAGCAATATCAAGATGCACAGAGATGTACAAACACAGTCAAAGGGAATGGGGAGTGCCATGAGAAGCTACAACAAGAATCACACATGGGTCACAAAATTAGGATGAAATCATGGAGGTAGTCGAAAGTAGCGGATATTCAATAAGTGCAGCCCTAAAGACACTCGAAAAGGATAAAGGGTGCAATGATTTGGAAGTGGTCTCGAGGCTAGAGAGATTCAAAAACATTCGGAAACGACAAATGAAACTCACCCACTACCAATAAAGAAGAATATAGACAGGTCTAATAATTGCGAAATACGAATATATGTGTAGAACATCCAACCACATGAGACCATCCCTATTGTCTCAATACACATTATCTTCAGCAATATTTAATAGATCATTTGCAAAAGTGCGTGCTGGGCCGTTTCTGGGGTGATATATACACCTCGACTTGTCTGGTGCAATCCTATAACCACCGAGCATACACACCTGATTGCTGCACTCTTAGTTCTTAGCGAACACAGAAGTAAGACATGTAAGCGAGTGATTATCTTTTATCTGTGATGTCCCATGGACTACATACACACCTTTTTCAACAGCGCAGCGGAGATATTGACATCTGTGGCAGCGATACCCAACAGGGTGAGCTACAAATGGATGTGAGAAAGGCGTGTGAGACTATCAAACAACCCATTTACTACGACAGTTGAATATGATTAGCAGATGATCTACGAATGGGCGTGAGACTATCAAACAGCCCATTCACTACGACTATATTGAGCAGATGATCATATCACAGAGAGGTGCTGATGATCTGAGAGAGCACGCATTCCAGACGAACAGATACAGCACCTCAGCAGTACTACGAATTCGAAGATATAAATATGGGATATAACGACCTTGGACTGCACGCTTGATACGCGTACCTACACCGATAGAAATACTTTTAGCAATGTGTATTCAAAAGCTAATTTCAACGACTATTCTCAAAATACTTCGTTTATAGGTTTTGATATTTATAGTATACTATTTATATATATAGTCTTCGTAGAGACGGGCCAATTCTAATTAATTAATGACTACAATATAACGGGACACTAAAGTCCCAGTAAAGTCCCAGTGCTCTATGGTGTACACTACCACCAATTTCTCTGCGCGCTGAGGACTGCCCCCACTACTCACAACCTCCTCCTCATAGGTGGGAAGTGAGATGTCGGCGGATTCGCTTTCGTCGTTGCGCATGTACTAAGTTCTCCTTCGCACATACTCTGATTTTTCAATGTGCTGTGATGGAACATCATGCAATGATGCAGTCTAAGCGGCATCAAGGTGTTTTGGCCGTCCCGGTTGTCGTTGACGTTGATCTGTATGGAGTACAGTTCGGTGCAATTTGTCAATATCCATGCAAGTGAGTATTTTATCCCTCAGCTGTTGTGGTAGGCGGCTCAGATTAAAATATAAATATTAATGCGGAACAACAGCAAGAAATGCATAGAAAATGCACTTTTTCTTGGTTGCAATATTTCTTTGATACGCTAC
>NW_014038721.1:8716-10854 GCF_001186125.1 Sphaeroforma arctica JP610 | reverse complement strand
TACAACAGATTGTGATATGGCACGCGTATAGTTTCTAGCTATGTCTCATATTCATACATATATATATATATATATATATACATATATATATATATATATATATATATATATATATATATATATATATATATATATATATATATATATATATATATATATATATATATATATATATATATATGTGTGTGTGTGTGTGTGTTTGTGTGTGTATATATGACTATATAGATGTACACGTGTACAACACGTGCGCGGATGACACCCTTGACGCTATAGATAGGTCTTCAAGTGTGTCGATTATTTTTAGTTTAGTGTGATATAGTGAGAGTGAGCGTGACCACGATCAGACCGAAAAGTAGTAGTTTTGTTGTACCAAATATGTATAACTGCGCACTACTTTTAACATTGCTATATGCCACTACATATATACTAAAAACACTACCCAACAACGAGAGATTGCATATTTATCGATACCATCAGTATAGTATGCGTTTGAGAGCAGGACTTTCAACCGACCGACGAGAGAGACAGCCCAGACTTCGTCAATATCAATGACATCTCAATGACAATCACAATATGCGACGGAAATGTGTAAATATTTTAAAACATATTTTTGTACGAAAATGCCCTTCTCACAATATTATATATATATTGCCCTTCGGCTTACATTATCGTTTATTCGTTAAATATGTTTCAAATTACTTCTCATCAGGCTGTCGCTCTTTTTTTTTTTTTTAAATTGTTTTAAATTTTGGGTTGTTTTTGACTTTTTGTATACATCATACATATTTACATACGTACTACATATTTGTTTTTAAAATTTAAAAAATTTAAAAATAAAATAAAATTCAATACGAAATCAAAAGATCGTTCGAAGTCTCCCGTCTCCGACTGGGACCTAAATATATAAATAAATACCACGGCCCTCTGGATTAGGGTCGCGAGCTGAAATCAGGTTTCGTCCGACGACAAATCGTAAATTTAGCAGAGACCCCAATCCAGAGGGCCATGTAGTTTGGGAAATTAATTTCCAGTCACCATAAAATTCCCAGATATTGCCGGCGGAAACTCCCAATCAAATCGAGGCTTCACGGGCAACCATAAACCTTCCTCGAATGTTTCGTGATGGTTGCTGCTGATTTGAGAAATCCTGGGAAGTCCGCGACATTTCAGTCCCAAATTGTAGGGGTAGGGTCACAAGACCTAAGGAGACCTAAAATGCTATAGTAAGATTAAGAGGCATTCAAGAGGTTCTTTTCTAGCTGTATTTGATATACCATCAGAAGCATCAATGGGAAACGGTAATGTTATTACCGTTGGACGTAGTGTATTCATAAGTACATATAGAACTAAATAGTGATAGAACTAAATATCGATCAGAGAACAGCGGCTACTTCAGCTAAGGATGGTCAGATCATTTTCTTGACTGGTCTTGCAGGATCTGGGACAAGGACAACTTTCCAAGTATGTTTGCCCCAAATTCGATTCCACAGTGTGAATGTATAACTCCATTTAGTAAACACATATATATGAAACAAATGTGAAACATTGTGTTGGTCGACACCAGCGTCAATTCAGCGAGGAATGACGAGAGGAATACCCAAATTGTCATAATCTGACTGAGTTTGTAGGATTTGGAAAAAAAACGACGTTGAAGTAAGTTTGCCAAAACTCTAAGTGTGTACACGCTTCTTCAAAAGCTTTCGTTTCCGATGGAGCCGATGGAGCCGATGGAGCTGAGAGAGTTGATGGAGCTGATGGAGCTTAGTGTCGTCAGAGAATAAAACATGCCAGACCAGAGTCTGGAATGTACATTTTTATCCATTTTTTTTATCTCAATTAGACTACTACGATGTATTGTATATATATATATATATATATATATATATAGATGTATGTATATTTATATATATATAAATATATATATATATATATATATATATATATATATATATATATATAATATGCACCAGAATACTCAACACATGGTTGTTTCATGGCGATCCGAGGTCTCTGGTGTCCTAGTGCTAGGGTATATATATATATAGATGTATGTATATTTATATATATATATATATATATATATGTATACATATATAATATTTTATATATATAAAAAAAATATGGTATATATATATATA
>NW_014038721.1:0-8696 GCF_001186125.1 Sphaeroforma arctica JP610 | reverse complement strand
TATATATATGTAGATATACTATGCACCAGAATACTCAACACGTGGTTGTTCATAGCGATCCGGTGTTTCTGGTGTCCTAGTGCTAGGGTTCCTGTCAACCACTGTTGTAGTACCAGAATTAGGCTGCACTTGGGTGCCAGTACTGTTAGAACTGGCCTGTACTATCTTTGCGGTGTGCGAGTTTGTTTCAGACCTTCGCGTTCTACGTGTTCAGTACAGTCGGACACCCTGGATTGTATCAGTATAGGAAGCAGTATACTCAGTATGTTACCTGTTTACACTATACAGCATGTATATATACCACTGAGGTAGCATAGCCTTCTAATGAATTAAACTCAGTGGATGGAATAGGTCATAAATAATTCAAGATAAACATAGCCTTCTGAAACAGTAAATATTGTGCAAATGATTATGTTGGATGACACAGGCACGATGACCCAGTCACTCAGATACAGACTGACACTCACTGTGACACTGTCTGACAGCCACAGGCCGCAGGCCACAGGGTCTACTGACTACTCTCTCTCTCTCTCTACTATTTAGTAGAGTCATAGTCAACTGAATAAACCTCAATGTAGTAGAGTAGACAGAGTGATATTAATGATATGACAGGTCTCGAAATATTTTAGGCACATCCTACGACCTACGATGTCAAGTTGTTTTAGGCGGCGGAAATCGTAAATTTAGTAGACTCCATCCAGACTCCAGAAGGCAATTGTTGTTTCATCCTGATTATAAGTTTCACATCCAAACCACTTGCGCTGGGCAGTCAACTGCAAAGCATGGAATATAAGTGAAACCGAGTTATTAACGTGTTTACGAAGCATTCAACCGGAAGAGTGTACACGTATAGGTCGATTCAGTTCTGAAGAAATGCTATACTAGCACTCACGGGCCGTTTTCTACTACGAAAGGCAGTGTGTGAGACTTTAAATGTGCCGTGGAATGAGGTTAAACTCGGATGAACAGCGCGGAACAAGCCTACTGTATTGAAAATATTGAACCAATCGAATGCGCCGTTACAAACACGTACAGGTTTGGATACAGCTTTCGATACCGATGAAGCAAATAATATAGAATGACTCACGGGTTGGCAATGCAATGTATCACACCATGGCGAATACTCTGTGCTCGCTGGGGAAATAGGTAGGATGTGCGGGGTGGACGCCATGAGTCTAAATGCATAGGAAGATACAGACGATTTCTTTGATCTCATGACCCCTCAATGCTCTACAAAGAAATGGATCGAGATCAGGGCTTCAGACTGTCCATTAGAATACTTTTATCGCATCTGGACACCCAAAGAAAGCTACATAAAGGCAACAGGCGAGGGGTTACACTTGTATCTACATAATGTGGTGTTCGCACAGGACAAAGCGTGTGCCTTCGACGAGTGGGGTGTGGTTGCCATGGAAACTAAGTTTGAGCTGGACGGTGAGCAGAGACCGGATTGGGCATTCGAACAATCGTACTTGGATGCTAATCACTGTGTCGCAGTTGGCTGATGTCCGATATGTGATGAGCTTGCTAGTAGTACTGTGCGAGAGAGGGGGAGTGGAAAAGATAGGGTGTTTGAGCATATAAGCACACAGACTCTGTTGGATGGCTTGGCTACTGTTGATGACTCCGTCACTCTACATTACGCCAGAGCTATACTGAGAAAACCCTGGAGTGTGCACGAGGATCTTCTCTAAGTTGGAGTGTACTTGCTTGTGTACATGTCCACACAACGCTACTGCATTGTTTTTAGTATACAGTTGGTGAGCTAGTCACTCCTACAGCGTGCTGAGGACCTACTGGGTCCAAACCGTGTACGAGGATGTTTCTGAGTTTGTATACGTGTGCTTGATTTCATAACCACACAGACGTTGGAGGGCGACCTGGCCACGGCGCTAATTTTGGTACATTCTGTGTTCACAAGACATACTCAACACTCTGAAGTGAGCATGAGATTAGCAACTGAGAGGGATGATATACCAGCGCAGCAGGACGTGAGACATCATAAGGTAGAGGGTTCGGAACTTATATATAAATATAAATATCCTGTATGAACACGGTTCCTCGCAAAAAGGAGGCTGAGTTTAGAGCTCAGAGTTGAAGCCGGTAAATATATATATTTTTGTCTGTATTGTATAGCCTTCTTCGGAATCATACAAGAAGAAGGCTGTGACCTATGTGTAATGCTTTCCATAGTCTTATATGTTTTAGGATTTGAAGTTTTGCGTACTGTATTTACCATAGTCTTTGTCAATTTAGAAGGCTATGTACTTACACACATACATACAAATTTACCACGGTAGTGGGTTCAAGAGAGTAGGCATAATGGAGGTGAGCTGTTAATAAGCACCATCATACATATTCATTTTATTATTAAAACACACAAGCATGGTATTCTGTAAAAGGATGACAAGCAAGGTGAACGGCATTCATTAGAAACGATCACAAATCCAACATAGTTGATCAAGTCGATAGGCCAGGTGTTAGTAGCCACCACAACACACGAGCTCAATCAGCATAAACCCCATCTACTAAGCAGGAGGTTGAAATATACTACAGGCATACGCATACAACGTGAGTCGTGAGATCGGTGATGAGATTATGTTCTACTACATTTTCGAGTTTAATTATTAAATTTACCACAGCATTCTAAATTAGACAAATTTACATTCAATTTTTCGTTCCTTTTTAAATAGAACGTATAATTTAGTGGACTACCTCGAATAGACCAGCGGCACCCATACCGCCGCCCACACACATGGTCACCACCACGTGCTTAGCACCGCGACGCTTGCCCTCAATCAGCGCATGTCCAGTAAGACGTGAACCAGACATGCCGAAGGGGTGACCGATACCGATAGACCCTCCGTTTACATTGAGCTTCTCCATGGGGATCTTGAGCTTATCGGCACAGTATAGTACCTGTACAGCGAAGGCTTCGTTGAGCTCGAACAGGTCGATATCGTCAACGGTTAGACCGTGGCGCTGTAGTAGGCGGGGGATGGCGAAGACGGGTCCGATGCCCATCTCCTCGGGCGAGCATCCGGCAACGGCGAAACCCTAACAGATTGGAATGGGCATTGTGTAAACGAATGTCTTTGACCAGTATTATAAATATACATGTGGGTGTCTATAAACAAATGAAGACGGATCTGGCCCTGCTGCCTACCTCCTCGCACCAGTGTCCGGCAACGGCGAAATTAAATATATATTTGAGGATTATTGTAGCATACACAAGTAGAAAAGAATATACTCATATATATATATGTATTTTGATATATATATATACATATATAAAAGTTCACGTATACACTCGAGAACTCACATGTACATGTCTATGAATATATATCCTTATATATGTATATATTCCTGACACGTATATATATATATATATAAACATAGATAACATATATTACCTTGAAGATACCAAGAGGTGTAACTCCACGCTTCTCGGCCTCACCGGCTTCCATGACCACACACGCACTGGCACCGTCACTCAATTGACTGGCGTTACCGGCTGTGACGACAGCGTTAGGATCCTCTTCACCACGGATGGGCTTTAGAGATTGTAGACCTGTAGATATACATGTGTAGGTATGAACTATTAAGCGCTGGAAAGTGATAATTTTGATGAATCAGCAAGTATAGCAATTGAGTCTGGACCAGATAAAGCACTTTGATTGTATACATCACTAATGAAGCTCGAATTATGAAGGCTATCGGATGTTCGTCAGCACAAGCGGCCTTCAGAAATGCCGAATCTGCTTTCACACAATATATATGCATGTACAGTATTATTATTATTTTGGGGGGAAATACCGGGCATGTACATTCGAATACAAAACATTCGGGCGAATTCGATCTTATGGTGTTTAAAGACTGACATTTCCTTATTTAGACATTTGTATATATATGTACATATATATATGTTTACCACTTACCTTCTAGAGTTGTATTGGGCTTGTTGCAGTCGTCTCTGTCCAGCGTGACCTCCTGCTTTGTAATCTCTCCGGTCTCCTTGTTCTTGACTTTCATCATCGTTGTCATAGGAACAATTTCGTCATCGAACTTTCCTTCCTTCTGTGCCTTGGCAGTACGTTGTTGACTCATTAGACTGTACTCGTCACAACGCTCTCGCGAAATACCGTAACGTGCACCGACAATATCAGCCGTTTGAATCATGGGCATCCAGAGTCCTGGGTACTCCTTAAATAGCTTGCGCTCGGTCTTCACTCCCCTGTGAGGATGAATTATATATATATATATGGTTAATTATATATGCTGACTTGTTCAATTGTTGGTATGTGAATGTAAGCGTATATTCTGACGGAAACAGCCGTCCAGATTTTGGGCTTACAGAAGCCTGATTGCATATATCTATGCTTGGGTACCAAAGTGTGCTGGTTTATGTAGTTGATATGTTTTAGTCACACGCTGAAGATATCATTCGAACTAGACATGGGCAGCAAAAGACTGAATACTATGTCAATAAATATAGAAACATTCCAAACAACAGTCATCTCGATATGAGATATGCATAACGGACTTACTTCCCAACAGACTCCTGGACCAGAGAGACAGATTCAACACCTCCACCAATAGCAATAGGCACTTGATCAACAATCACAGACTGGGCAGCCATGGCAATGGCCTGCAATCCGGAACTACAGAATCTATTTATAGTAGCACCACTGGTAGTTACGGGCAACCCAGCCCAAAGAGCGGCGTTGCGGGCAACATTCATACCAGTGGCTCCCTCGGGCTGAATGGGTGGGAATTTGACAGTACGTGAGTCTGTTGTTTATCATATTTAACTTATTGGACAAATTATTCAAGGAATGTAAATATGAACTTCACCTATTTGAAGAATAAAAAAGGAACCAACGTGGCTATTTGACCATTTGCGACTGAAAACCAGAGAAAATCCAATCGCAACGATGTGCCTCTGAATTCTCTACAAACAGGAAAGATCTCGGAATATTATGGGATGGCAGATGTCGATTCCGATCCATTTTTGCAATAGCTGCACATTCGTAAGCACATATGTCTATATATGAATGTACATGCACTACCACACTAGAGGTACGTAACTATACACTCCGTACGCACCACCAATGTGCATAAAAAATCACTTTAAATCTTCACCAATAACATTGTTGGCCCAAGTATTTGCTATGATACTTTTGTTAAATATGGAGAGATGTATGTGACTATTAACTCGCGTAGAATTAGAATTCCTAGTATAAACACACGCACCTACTACTGTGAGATATGACTCTGACATATTCTTTTGAATCTACTGACCTCAAAATACGAGCAAATTCCCCATCTTAATGATACAGAAATACCAATACTATCTACACGAACACTGTATTCTTTGCGAATTGCTCGAATTCCGTAATACATTGGGATAAGACTCGGCTAATGCTACATTTTCATTGTCATACGAAAACAATAATATCTACTCCGAATCTAATACAAATAACATAAAGAGTTGTTCCCCTTACCATTCCACAGCCAATGAACACATCCTCGATATCCTCTGGTTTAACTCCGGCTCTCTCAACCGCGTGCTTGATGCAGTGTCCCTGAATGGATAAAATCAATGCAGTTGTATTAGTGCCTACCAATAGTATGATACCTCGGGTCAGTTCGCATCCTACTGGTAGTAAGTCCGGTACCAAAGTTGACGAGGTTAGTAAGTCCGTTATGGAAGTCAGTTGGTTTCCGTAGATTTACAGCTGCGTACAGTTATCATTTAATGGGTTTTTTAATCCAGGTGGAAGTGCTTGTAAGGATTTTTATGTGCCTGACGCGGCATTGTCATATGCAATGTGGAATAGAGTATCTGCTAGCATACAATGGAGTACTGCCCACCCAGGTGGACCTATTCTGAAGCGTATGCCGTATGCAGATTCTATATATTAAAGAGCTTCTGGACAATGCCAGTATCATTGACTACTGCTATCGCTGCGGCCCTAGTCTTCGTCAACCTGCATTTTCACTATCGTATTCCTAAAAAAATTCAGCGTATATGGTTAGGTGTAACAGATTTATCTGTAGACTCAAACATATATGAACGTTAGCGTACGCAGCAACTGATGAACAACTTGCACACTTTGGCGTCACAAATATTTCAGCGCATAATACACAGCTAAACACTCTTTATTGGTACTGTAGAGAATCTTAGATGCATTCTTACCTGCAGGGCAGCACCGTGTGTATTGTTGAACGCACCACGGAAAGCTTTCGCCAACGGTGTACGTGCTGTGGAAACGATAACGGCTGTGCGGGACATCTTGGAATATAACACAAAGTGACTGTATGCTGCAATGTGGAAGTATGACAAGTAATTGCGTATGTGACCTTAATTTATTCGTATGTGTAAATATCAGAAATATGTTATATTAACCCCAGAGGTTCAGGGCTTCAGGAGTTCAGGGCTTCAGGCACAGACGCCAGACGGCCAGAGCCCACTCCCTCACTATTTACCACCAGAGTATTATCGGCACGCAGAAAGATAAATAAATAAACAAAATAAATATATAAGGCGGGGAGCTGTCAAGTGTCAGCTGATCATGCACAGGGCCTTCGCAAATCACAAGTTTAAAAAGCAGTGTAAAATATTCGTCTACAAACGATCAGCCCAGAACAGGCGAACACCAAAAGTTTCTCTCTGTATAGTGGGTACCTTATAGTGGGTACCTTACTACCATTTACAGTTGAAGACCCTTTTGTATTTTTACAAGAAGACCTCCGGTCTAAAAAAAAGTTCTCTTACATTTGGCAGCGTTCGCCCGTTGTTTGTGCACTCAATGACTCGACAATGGGCCGTATCGCACCTCGTTACACGAAGAAGGGACAGGACAAAAGAATTGGCAAGCCTGCTGATTTATGCCAGTACCTGATCTCTCGATTCAGCGCCAATGAATATACGATTAGCTATTTGTTGTGCGTTGATAAACGTTTATACATAAAAAAATAGTTCCATCAGGATATAATCCTCGATACGTTAAAACGTATATTTAAATCCGATGAGTTCTGCGCTCACGCTTAACGTTTCGTCAATTCACTATTTTTTAATTTTAATTTTTTTATTGTCACAAACAGGGCCCAAGTATTTTACCAATATTTCTAATATTTATATTTATGTATTTATTTATGTACGTGATTATGCACAAAATGAATTAACCCCCTCTGATTATGGGCATTCAGTCCCTGAGGCGTCTCAGCCGGGTTTTATCACCGATTTTTTTGCCCGTCCCCAAATATTTGACCTATTTGTAGACCCCCTTGAGTCCTTCCACATTTTGTATAAATTTTTTTTTTTAAACAAAGGGCCCAGTTTCTATATACGTGAATATGAACAAAATGAAATACGCCTCTGAGTATACGCTTTCAGTCTCCGCGGCGTCCCAATCGTGTTTTATTACTGAAAGCGTAAGACTTTATCACCGATTTTTTGTCAGTAGCCAAAAAACGTCGGTGACGCTAAAAAATCCGACTGAAAAAGGTCCGTAACGCTTTTTTCCCCGGCTGGAATGGGTTTTGCCCATTTGAGACCCTCTACAAAATAACCAATAGGCCCGAATGTCTGAATATAAACTAAGTAAATTACCCCTATGATTAAACACTTTCGGTCCCCGTGGCGTCCCAGGCAGGGCCTCACGTAACAAATACACTAGATACCATAATCGACGATGATCTTGATATGCTTATCGACGAAACTGATAAGTCTAAATCTGCGACCTCAGGTAACGCAGAGAAACCTCAGATATGTTATCGATAGTATTATATATGACCACAACACAGAATACGGCTAATGTAACTACTGAGCGACAAGATGCTACTCAAGAAGCACGTATAACACACAAAAACTAGAAACAGTTCACCCACCAGATACCACATAAGCACAATTACCAGATACAACAGCACGACAACAGACAACACAACACGAGGAAATGATGCCAGATGTTGCTCCATATACAAGAGCGACACTCGCTGCAAATATCGGCAGACTTCAGCTTCTAGCTGATGATTACGAGGTAATGCTAGATGATGATTTCCAGAACGACGACGACGCACTGCCATAGTGGAAATACACAAGTGTGGATGTGACAGGGGTGGTATATTGTAAAATTCGAAGGATATTTCTATGTTTTAAACTATGTTATATAGAATAAGATATTTAAGTCAGTTAGGATTTAGCAGTGGTAGCTTGAGTAAGAAGGATCGGAACTGCCTCTTGGTAAGAGCCTTAATATCCTCGATAAATTTGGAACTAGCTAAGGCCATGGATCAAAGACTCAAAGCACTAAGAGAGCCTGAAGCTCGCACTCAACTACTTAAAACCCTGCTTAAAGAACAGCCAAGAGTTGCGAAACAACGGAAAAAGATACTTCAACAATCTAATGTTGTTAATAAAATATCTCAGGAGTCTACCCCTTCTGATACTGAAATTGGTCTATCTAACGGAACTCTGGTTCATCCAGCCAGCGTTACACAGAACCTGACTGACTTAGAAGAGCTCGAGAGAGTAGAATTAAAAAATACATAATTTAACTCATTGTAATAGCCGGGCCTCCACATTAGACTCTATGTTATAAACGTACTCTTAAGTAGTCCGTAAACTATAAATGTACTCTTAATAGTACAAGGGACTTAAGCTTCCTAAATGATTTTCAACGTTTTTATTAATT
>NW_014038722.1:0-10862 GCF_001186125.1 Sphaeroforma arctica JP610 | reverse complement strand
TATATATTTATATTTATATTTATATATAATTTATTCACAACTGCTAATCGCGCAGTTGTATTTCCTTGTTAGGCCAAGGACTTGCTGGATGAGCTGAACTGCAAGAGGGACCGACTGAGAGAGTTGCGACAGGAAACATGGAAGTTGTATGAAGAAGCTAAACGTCTTGCTCACGAGCGGAGGGCTCACTTAAAGGACACTGGGTATGTCAATCGTAGAGTTTTAGGGTTTAAAGGACACTAGTTATGTTAATGTCTGACTCACAACACCATCGTGCAAAAGACTTGGAGTGTTGCTTTGTTGCAGATACTTGTGGTCGAGTATGTGTACACGTACTGACGGGTGGATTGCATCGGCTGAACCGGAGGATCTATGACGATCGTGCATTTAGTATGCGTTTACGTATTGAATACAGATTGTGGTTTAATTGTGTATGTGTTTACATATGTGCTTGTGTATGTGTATACGCTTTATTCTTTGGTTATTGGTGCATATGCGCATGTGCTCATTACGACTCTGCGTGAACATGTGTATGTTTAAGGTCTGCTCGTATGTTCTGTCGGCGTCACTCCAAAGTACATGTTCGAGGCTATTTCTGTACGTGATCAACGTTTCTATTGGCAATATACTCTTCTGTGTTTTCTTCTTCTTTCTGTGTATGGCTTAGACTGTGACACCAGTGTGTACATAGTCGCGTATGTTTATCTGTTTCTTAAGCGCCGTACAGGGGCGTTGTACTGTACCGGCGCCTTCAGACAGGGCAGATAGCAACGTACCTGTTGACCCCATTCATATCTATTACGCATACACTCAACGACAGATGGCAACTAGACTGTATGTACAAATATATCAACACATCATGCCGATCTTTCGCCCTAACTCGTCGCATTCTGATTGGTGGAGAGTGTCCTCGTGCTACCTACCCCGCACTCACTCACTATCCGTTGCTCATGTGTGTTCTGTTTAAAATACAGCGCCCCCAATCCCCAGGAAGACTTCCGCATGGTGGAGCTCAACAGAGCAATGCTCGGGTGAGTACTCCAGCGGTTGCTTAGCAACCCAGTCTGTAAGCATGCCGGTGTTTGTATTGCCATTGAGCGCTTTGCCCCAGATGATACCCCTCAGACCCTCGCGTGTGTTGTTGTTCGCCTGAACTGTCTATTGACCACTTTTTAGTGCGACTGTGTCAGATCTTGACGTGTGAATGCGTGCTCGTGCGTTGCTTCTTATCACAGTCCATGACTGACTATTACCAGTCCATGGCTGGTGTGATGATATATTCATGTGCTGTGAATGGGTGCTCGTGTGTTGCTGTTGCTGTTGCTGTTGCTGTGTGTTCTGTAGCCTTCTCATCCGCCCCGCTTATCGCGTTATCTGTCATTCAGTGCAAAGACTAGTTACCTCACAGCCAAGAAGGCCCTAGAGACAATGAACAAGGACTTCAATCGGTTGCGTGAGCAAGAGAGGAAGAACATCCTCGAGGGGGCGGAGATCATCGCCACCACGCTCAATGGCATGTCCTGTATCTGTGCCTGTGGCACATACTAGGCTTGATAAATTGTGGATAGTCGTATGTACCGAACTGGCACATGCTGATGTGAATTGATGTGTAATTCGTCCGTAGCCATCCATATACACATGCATTCATGGTAGGCGTTGATGATACTATGTGTAGCCTTATGTATTTCCCTTCTCACACGCCACTGCCCTGTCTCTCCTCTTGCAGGATCCGGAAATCAGGCCTATGTGAGAGCAGGCATTGATATTGGGTATGGTCCACTGCCTGGCTGTAGTTGTCAGATCATCCTGACTTTTATTTGCGTTTGTTTGAACCTTCCCCACTCTATTCGCGTGTCATGGCTGCGCTGTTACCGTGTACCGGGTGTACACCGAGTGTGCGTGTGCATGTAGATGGTATACAAAGTGGTTTAGGCGGCTGCTGCTGTGTGGGTTGGGTGTCGGGTAGTCCGGGACAAATAACCAAGAATGTGTACCTGCCCTGTCCTAAACACTGGTGCACAGGTTCACGGTCATTGATGAGGCGGCGCAGTCTACCGAACTTGATGTGCTAATTGCCCTGCAGCACAACGGGCGCAAATGCGTCATGGTGGGTGACCCCAACCAGCTGCCAGCCACAGTCCAATCTCAAGTGTCCAAGTATGTACCAAACTGTTCGTTAAACTCTGACTTGTTCTGTGGAATAGCCAAGGCCAAGCACGCAAGTATAGAGTAGTAGGTATAGAGCAGTAGGTATAGAGTAGTAAGTATAGAGTACAGGATGAGAAGGGTGTTTCATCTGGATTGCTACTTTTGCTTTGTAGGGACTTGGGCTATGACCGCAGCATGTTTCGACGGATGCAGTTGTACTTCATGCAGCAGCCAGACAACATAAAGAGGTATGGTATGGGGCCCCTACGAAGGTATAAGCATGGCACTTACTTACACGATACTTTTTTTCTTTGGTTGTTGTTTGGTTTGTGATATAGGGAGGTATACGCATGCCACTTTCTTGCACGATACTTTGTTTTTTTTTGTTGTTGTTTGTGATAAGGTACAAGCATGGCATTCAGTTGAACGTTCCGTAGTTTTCGTTTGATGCTGTGTGGTTGTGCATGTGCAATGGGAGTTGAAATTCCTAGTGTGCTGCGGGGCAAGGTGCCACTTCAGATTGTGCGTTCATTTGTATAAACCCCACCGGCAGAATGACATGTGTTGCGTATTCCTCTGCTCGTGGAAAGGGCCTCGTGTGCCGTGGTTGCCTTATGTACATTGGACGTGTGCGAGCGAGAGTCCGTCCGGAGTTATGCCGTTGCCCTGTCTTGGCGTTCATCCACACGTGTCCGTGTGGATACATGTCTGTGTTCCAACCATCCTGTGTTGTCTCTGCGCGTGTGTTGACTAAACACACAATGCAAGATGTCAGACATTCAACACATCAACACATCACCAAACCGCATACATGTCCTGGCCCACTCCACCTTAATAACAAGCGCAACCTGTACAATTTGCGTGCCAGAATTGATAAAACGTCCAGAAACGCTTCATATTCAGTGCTTTAATCTCACCTCATTGTCCCCTGCCCCATTTATCTCTGCCCCATTTGCCTCTGCCCCATTTATCTCAACCCCATTTATCTCTTCCCTATTTATCTCGGCCCCTTTTATCTCTGCCCCTTTTATCTCTGCCCCATTTATCTCTGCTCCATTTATCTTTGCACCATTTATCTCTGCCCCATTTATCTCTGCCCCATTTATCTCTGCCCCATTTATCTCTTCCCCATTTATCTCGGCCCCTTTTATCTCTGCCCCATTTATCTCTGCTCCATTTATCTCTGCTCTATTTATCTCTGCCCCATTTCACTGTACCCCATTTCACTGTACCCCATTTATCTCCGCCCCTTTTATCTATGTCCCATTTATCTCTGTCCCATTTATCTCTGCCCCATTTCACTCCACCCCATTGTCCCATTTCTCGCTGCCTCAGCCCTGTGGAGCTGTTGACGGTGCAGTATCGCATGCACCCGGAGATCGCCGCCTTCCCCTCCAAACACTTCTACAACGGACAACTCAGAGACCACCACACCACCTTCAACATGCCTGAGACCCCCGTGTACCAGCACGTGTTTGGGCCGTACATGTTCGCCAATGTCAAAGGCATGGAAGAGCGATCGCATGGCAGCTACATCAACCAACAGGAGGCGGTAGAGGCCCTGGCGCTGTTCATTTGGGTGTGCTTGTAAGTCTCATTTGTTTTTTAGGGCGGTTTAAGTGGTTTCTTTCCTAATATATCATTTGCGTTGGTCTACTTCTGCCGAGTTGTGTGAGCGTTGGGATCGGTTTACGACGGGAAGGTTGAGGGGTTTAGGGTTTCGGGTTGGGAAGGATGTTTTGTGTGCCTGTGTGTCTGTTAGTGCCATTGGTCGCTAATAGGTGACAATGGTTTGTTGGTTGTGCTTGTGTGCCTGTGTATCTGTTAGTGTCATTAGTTGCTAATAGGTGACCATGGTTTCGTTGGTTGTGCTTGTGTGCCTGTGTGTCTGTTAGTGTCATTGGTCGTTAGTAGTCAATTGGGGTTTGGCAATGCTTTAAGAAACTGCACGCTTGTTCTCGTGCAATGTCTAGTGCGTGTCATTTAGCACGTGTTAACAGATTTGGGGTTTTAGGAGTGCTAACAGATGGACAATCGAGTGACGTTATTTCAAATATTTGTTGATCCGCGTATCTCTAAACCGTATACCCTAAGTTCGGATAGAAGTGTAGTAAGGAGTATACAATAGTTTATCGGTTTTAATTGAATATCCTAGAATTCTAAAACTCTTAAACCCTAAAATCCAAAAACCCGGTTTTCCACGGTCCACTAGGAGTTGTAAAGCCACCGGATTCTCTGGCAGAGTGGGCATTGTGACTCCGTATTCGGCCCAGAAGAAACTCATCCGTCAGAAGTTCTGCAGTTTCTTCAGCGGAGACAGTATTCTGAGTCACGTGGAAATCGACTCTGTCGACTCCTACCAGGTATGTTGGTTGTATTTTGTTTGTTTGTTTTTTTTGGTATTTTGTTTGTATTTTGTTTGTATTCTATTTGGGGATCCATTTTGTTTCGCATGCATATATGCTGTGGTGATCTTCTCTTTCATCCAATAAACGGCCTTGAAAACAATGGCTGCTCTTACTGCCTGCCCCATTCTCTCATACCTCCTACTAGTTAGACGGGGTGCATACTCACAGTGTTCATAGAACTATAGTCGTATTCCTTTCTCTAACCACTGAAGGAGTAGGTCGTTAGAGCCCTGGTCTAGTGTACCCCGATGGGCTTAGTAGTGGCAGTGCTTCATATACTATTACTATCACCTCATCGCTCACCCCTGCCGTATGTTCAATCTGGCTGCGTTCAGGGACGTGAGAAAGATATCATCATCCTCTCCTGCGTACGTGCGAGTCACAGCGGCAACATCGGATTTCTCAACGGTATGTGTTTGGGTTATGGTTTCTCAACGGTATGTGTTTTTGTGCGTTACCAATGTGTGTGTGTGTGTGTGTGTGTGTGTGTGTGTGTGTCATTGCTATCGCCTTGGAACGGGCAAATACAGTGAAGCGCTCGTGCAACGTCTTGGCAAACACAGCTCTCACGCAACATCATTAACTTTGCATGCGTGGGCAGGCTTTGCTCAACAAGGCACCACATACTGTACTCGAATACTCACTAACCGAATATATAGTCAATATAGTCACCTAAGCACTATATGCAATCGAGGATTAGTGCCAGTCTGGTTGTTGTGGTGGACATGTGCGCCTGGTTTGTTTTGTGCACGTGCGTCCGCCCGATAGTATCAGACTGTGTGCTATGAGCGTCTTCTCCATATCCACAGCTGAGCCTCGGTCGATTGCTAGTGCACCGGTGAAGTGTGCCATAGGTCCACTGTATGGTGTAGTCACATATTGACGATCACATACTGACTGTCGCATATTGACTGTCGCATATTGACTTTCGCATATTGACTGTCGCATATTGACTGTCGCCTATTGACTTTCGCATATTGACTGTCACATATTGACTGTCACATATTGACTGTCGCATATTGACTGTCGCATATTAACTGTCGCATTGGGGTGCTATCCGTACCCATGGCTCTCGTTCTCTTTCTCATATGGTTCTCATTCTCTTTCACATGAATCGACGCTCTACGGCAGATGTGCGGCGTCTCAATGTCGCACTCACTCGGGCGAAGCATTGTATGTGGGTACTGGGGAACGCTGAGCTTCTATCCAGGGACAAGGATTCATATGTATTCAAGGCAAGTAAACTATCTTTTTGACCTAATCTTTTAATCTTTTAATCTGGCCTTTTGACATTTTTATCTAACCTTTTGACAGTTTTTCTAACCATTTAACCTTTTAAATGCTGGTATCGGCTCCGCAGGAATTGGCGGATGATGCGCGCGAGCGTAATATCATGAGAGACGACAGCCCCTGGACTCCATATTCCGATAGCAGGAAACACAAACCACCGGCCAATGCGATGAAGCTGGATGCTCAAATAGGCCTCGCACTGCCGAAGGCCACCAGCGGCTACCGAGCCATGGCATACGAGAGCTCGAATATGGATGTGGATGCCATCCCACCCAGGCTACAGGACAGGGTAGATAGGGGCAGTGTGGAAAGGGTTCGGGAGGCCCTCCCACCCAGTTTACAGGACAGGGTGGGCCCGAGCAGTGTGGACAGGGCTGGACGGGACTCTACGGCAGATGAGCGAAAGGGCTCGGGCTTGGGCGGGGGCGGGGAGGAGCGAACTACAATGGTTTCTGCTGTGCAGGCCAAGTATAGTCAACCAGCAGACAGGAACAGGCATTCCTCGGCGCACGGCGTGGGACCCAGTAGTAGAGGGCAAGATAGCCGGGACAGGACAAAGACCCCAGATATCCGAGACACGCACCTGTCCAGAAAAAGGGACTCGCATGCACCTGATGCGCCAGACAGACGGGCGAGGGGTGGCAGTGGGGGGCGCAGTAGCCGCGGTAGTTCTAACGAAATCAGGGGCCACACAGCCAAGCGTACCAGAGGAGAGGAGGCCGACGGCAACCAGGACAGGAAGCATGCGAGGACGGACACGGGCAGAAGACGGGACGAAGACCGCAGCACGAACACAGCAAAACACCTGGACAAACAACAGAACCCGAAAGCTAAGGCGAAGGGGTCTGGGTCGGCAGATGGGAATGAGATGGAAGAGGGTGAGATCGATGAGACGCACACAGGCGCAGGCAAGGGCAAGGGCAAGGAAGGGGTGGCCCGTACAACCAGCCAACGGGACCATTCTCACACGAGAGAGGACAGCAGTGCACGTGCACGTGACAGGAGAGGCAGCAGAGACAGCCGAGGCAGTCGAGACGACGCACGGGCTACCACGGGCGATGGAGAGCATGCGAAACAGCTCAAACGGAGCCACTCACAGGACACAAAGGACTACGCCAACGACCGCGTCACGCAGCTGCGCCAGGAGGGTGGGCGCGATAGTAGAGCACAGCCCCTGACCCAAAACGACGGGACAGGGTTTAAACAGTCCAAAGGGCAAATGAACAATGTGAAGCACCCTAGCAACAGTACCAAACAGCCAATGAAACAGTCCAAAGGACAAATGAACAATGCAAAGCACCCTAGCAACAGTACCAAACAACCAATGAAGCAGTCCAAAGAGCAAAAGAACAACGTGAAGCAGGCCACCAACAACACCAAACAGCCCAACAGCAACAGATTGGTACGCGAATCTGTACCAAACTACCGGCAGGAAGGCGACCAACACCCCTCCTCTCGAACCTACGTGTACACGAACCAACCCGGCAATTGTAAACCGCATAGTAAGCATCCTGGGCCCCAGGGCGGGCCTAAAGCCGCACCTGAAGGGAAGGAAAGCTTTAGGAAAGGCAGTCGAGTGGATACTGTAGGCGGTAGTAGCGGAGAGAGAGGGTCGAGCGCCAACGAGTCGGCTAATGCGGACAGACAGCTTGGAGAGGCTCTGAGGGAGAACAGGCCGAAGAAGAAGCCAAGGCAGGCGAAGAAAAGTACACCGCCTAGTTTCCTAGACGAGCTTTTGGGGTCGATGAAAAATGACTACAAGAATCCAGGCGGCAAGCGACAGGTAGGGCGGGACCATATTTGATACTTAGGAGATCAGCAATAAAGATCTATGCGCATGTGCCCATACATTAAGATCCGAAGACGACAATGTGGATATGCGTAGCTCATGAGCTGTAGAATTAAACTGTTGTGTGAGGGGTGAATGATATATCCTCCCACAACACTGCAGCACAAATATAGAAGAGCTGTAAAGGTACAGTATTCACAACCTGACATTTCAATTCTTTATGTATATATTAAAGGGTACCTTAACCCAACAATCGTAAAAACGAAATGTGTCACGCATACGCATCGATGTTCTGTGCATGTTCTGTGCTTGTCAAGTATGGATAGTAAAGCATACGAATTACCATCAAGGAGTTGCCATACAAGTGTTGATGGACGCGACAACTGCACTAATGCATTTCAATCTAATTATGGCCACTCAAGAACTAATTATAGAGACGCAAGAACTAATAATGAAGACACAAAAACCAATTATGGACACTCAAAGACTAATTGTTCTCAGAATTTTACTGCTCAAGCGCATTGTAATTTCGACACAATACGCTGGTTACAAGACTTTATTTATGTTGGGCTTAAAAGAGAAAGCCCTGGGTTTCTTCACAGTTAAAGATGGTAGGCCAGAACTGATACGAGTGTATGTAGAAGTTCAAAAAGAGTCCTCGAACCAACCCTCTGGTTCCCTTCGCTGTTTTCAGCGTGTATAGTATTATACACCATGCGGATGCATGCTGGCCCATTCTATGGCACGCACACACAGCAATTGCTGGTAGCTGTTGAAAGAACAACAGAGCATGGCCGAAATTCAAATACATTAAGAGCGATTTCTTGATGTCCATCAGCCACGGACCTGGATATCCTAAGTGAGTGTATTCACCAGGCGCAGATCCACTGCACCTATGCCGTGACGCACGGAATGAGGCGTAAAACGGTGTGAATGCAGTCGAAGAAGGTTTGCCGTAGTGCGAAATATAGTTAGGTATTCGTCGTAGGTTAGTGATAACATTAGTGTTGAATCCGTACGGCAAAAAACATCTCGTTTCTGTAAATAGTCGTATTTTCTACGGCTAGTTATGGATACAAACTTTCTACTGCCTGTCTTTGTTCCCCGGATGTGGAGGCCTGTACCCACAGAGAGTAGTAGCCCTGGAGCATTTATGCCACAATAGAATAACGCTAGACATTCCGAGGTTCGCAATAGGCAGTGGTGTGTATGGATTGTGACATAAGCTGCTTGTTGATGTATAATTAGCATAATGTGTGCGAAGGCCTCGGCTAGGTGATATGACATGGGGGTCGTTGATCGCGGTGGCTTCGGCTAGGTGATATGACTGGGGGTCGTTGATCGCGGTGGCTTTAACATTTGCCACACTTTCATACCCCGTACACACTGTACCAGCTTGCAGTTTGGGACTACAACTTAGCCATACGTTCACAAAAGTTTGACGTCGTGTACCAATAAATTTACCTGCGAGTGATGCCTGTCCCCGTACAGAAGATTATCCACGCCTTGCCGTGAAGCCTGTCACTATACAGGAGATTGTCTACTCTTCAGAAAGTCAACGTTTTCGGCAATTTCATCGAGTCAACAGTCCCAACGAGTCAACGTTTTCATCAATTTTCATCGAGTCTATACTCAAGAGCTCCAATTCGTCAACGTTTTCGATAAATATTCATCTGTTTGTTCAACGTTTTTTCGCCCAACCCATCTACAGAAGTGTCAGAGTCAACAATTTCACAATCTAGGTCTTCAGCCTTCAGCCATTGATTGTAAAATTGAGGGGGAGACTACAGTAGTAGACGTATTTCTATATACGTTAATAACGTTTTACGTCGTCAGCCCGAGAGTAATTTGGGGCTTGTTCTCAAATTAATATAAGTATAGGGTGGGCCAGCCCGAGAGAACGTAAGAGTAATTTGAGACTTCTTCTCAGATTACTCTATTTATAGAATACGGGCCACCGGTTAACCGCGAGCCGAGGTCCGAGACTGAGTGTAGTAACAGATAATATGATATATTTATTTCTAGAAAATATATCCGAGTGCTAAAGTGTTCTGAATAAGGTTTCTCATACTGATCATACGAGTTTTTACCCTGGCCAACCCAAGTTGTTGAACATTAGTGAAAACACCATCAGTATATAACTGAGGGTGAGATCATAAATAAATTCATTCGAACGCACCGTACTTTAAATACATTTGCACTATTTAAAGTCTACAACATTGTACTCTAACAGAATTCTTCATATACAAAAATCCGATAAATTCTAGTAGATCCTAACATATTCTGGATATATTTTTTACATCAAAAATCAGTCAGGAATGGAGAATTTTTTTTTGCCACGGCCACTGCCTCAGTGCAATCTAAATACATACTATTCTTCTCTTTCCTTTTTTTTTAATTAAAATCTATGTACTTTTTCAAAATCGTCCAAAAACCGGACAGCGATATTTTAAAATATTCCAGCCAAGAAGTCTTCAAACGAACTGAAAAATGTTTTAGGGATATAGTTTTTGTTGGATTTTTGATGGGCTGATGTCTGGGGCAGACCTTACATCACATAATTTCGAGAAAAAAAATATGAAGGGCGAAAATAGCAATATGACACAATTCCGGATTTCAGAAACTATTAAATATGGGTCGAAGACAAATTGAATTTTGGAAATTTTTAGAGCTTAATTAAGAATTTTGTAAGATTAAGAAATCACGCAGTTCTTAATAAGAAATAAGAATTAAGAAGTCAACATACCTTAAATAAGGAATATGGAATGAATTAAGAAGTCAACATACTTTGAATAAAGAATATGGAAAAACGGGATGATCCCGTAATATGAAGAACAAGATATATCTTGATTAAGAAGTCGATTAAGAAGTCATTATCCACTCACCACTGTTATTTTCTTACGTGGCTCACGAGGACTCACGCCCCACACGGTCTTTGCGTTTCTTAAATAAGTTTCTTATTGAAAACAAAATTTAAGACTCACATAGCAAATAAAAGTAACCGTGCGGGAGTCGCTGGGAGATGAGATACTGCATTCGGGATGGCGAGTAGTGAGGCAGATACACCGGTTAGGGGCCATAGGGCAACAAATACTGAAGGCGATCGTGGAAAAGACAAGGATTTTGAAGAGGGCAAGGCTCCGGCAGGGGGCGAAGCTCCTGAAGAGAACGAGGCTCCTGAAGGTGACGAGGTCGAAGTGGTGGCAATTAAGGGCAAACAAAGAGCC
>NW_014038723.1:5388-10872 GCF_001186125.1 Sphaeroforma arctica JP610 | reverse complement strand
ATTATATATGTATGTATGTATATATATGTATGTATATATATATATATATATATATATATATGTAGTCATGTAATCATGTATGTATATATGTATATATATATATATGTGTGTGTTAAAATTTAACCTATCTTTATATATATATATATATATATGATATCCTCTCTTTCATTCTGCTCATGCAAGCTATCTTGAATTGACAAACTTGTCAACAGATGTTGGTCCAGATGGGCTATGCCCCTGCGACTTCTACGTATATGGAAAGTGGCGAGAAGGATACTCATATTTCAGCATATGACTGCTTAAGCTTCGTTATTGCGGAGTATCATAAACTAGACGAACAGCAACAGAAATACAAAACCGCATGGGAGTCACAAGAGGCGCAAATGACTGTGCAATTCAACAAACAGCAGTCTCTGCTGGAAAAGCTGAAGGTGCGTGTGTAAGTGTGTGGTTTTGCTAGCCTACGTACACATGTGCACATCACAATTCAAATGTCAGTGAACTATGCAAGTTAGGATGGTTGTTCAACCGACCATATACATATTGCCCCCTCGATGAATCACTCTCAATCCGAGCATTGTTAACTGGATTTCAGCCACAAGTTCCCTGATTCTATATGCAGTTTTAAAGTACACTCATCATTAACGACCGCACGCAGTTATCTACACATTTTATGTCGTCTCACCATATATTGAAAACTGCACCATTTCAACACGCATGTTTCTGCTGCTTATAGAACTATGCGCTTAGACGTGATATCTTGTAGTCAACTACATATGGTCTGTATTGCTGGTAATCTAAGCGCCGCATCTAAATGATCCTGATGGGAGTGGTTGGCCATATAAGATTGTGCTTAGTCATATTTGATTTAATGATGTTCAAGTGAAGATAAAGATAGTTTGGGATCACTAACTCACCTGTACATACGCAGAAGATTGCATTTTTAGCACATTCACTAATATGTACTAACTTATAGTTCATTTATTCGTCCGTTCGTACAGAAAGCGGAATACGAAGTGGCCAATCTGACGCAAAGTTTAGCGGAGCACAGGAGGAAGGCTATCGCCATGGAAACGAAGAGGGTGAAAGAACTTCAGGATCAGGAGAAAGTTATCAATAAATTAAGACAAGCCAATTCACAGCTGGAATACAGGTTTGTTCGAGGATGAGTCCGAGACGACTTCATTCCACATTAGTGGGTTGATTTCGATACAACTTTAAACACATTTAAGTATGCATGTGTTTGATTCAACTCCCCTGTCATCCAATGATAACCAAAGTATCTTCCACCTATTCGGTATTTTCTGTTTGAAATTTGCGGGAGATCTTGTACAAATTTTCATCGCATAGTCCGATGATGTTTTTTTTTGCATTATGATAACATCAGCATAGAAGACTATGTGACATATTCTGGTGTATTTGCTATATATTTGGGTTATGTCTCCGAGTTGGCTTTATTTTCTTCTTTTTCTCCTGTCAGGCACTTCCTACATGTACCTGTAGCCACCTACACTTCACATGAGGGTATTTGTTTCTGTTGCCATGATGAGCATCGCGGGCGATATTTTTATCGAACATATGTAAACACGTACACTTTGTATTATTATTGATGGTGAGCATATTTTGTAACATAATTATACACATACGTACATATCACATCTGTGTGTGTTTTATATCTTCTCATCCGCTGTACGACCCGCAGGAACAAGCGCAAGATGATAGAGAGCGAGGATACTAAAGACCGTTTACGGCAAGTTCTGCAGAAGGTACATGTTGTGCGTGATATGTTGAGATATAGATGTTGTTGATCAATGAAAGTGTATGCCAAAAAAAAAAACTCAGATAATGTGCCATTTCTCTCTATGTAGTTTTTGACGATTGCTTGCGCTTCAATGTCGTGCTAAATCTCAATGAATTGTAGGTATGCGTTAATGTAAACAGCTCATGCATAGAAGTATTGAAGAATGCTGACAAACGAGCGCATATACTGGCACCATAAGTGCATATGTGTTTAGAAACACGTATGTGGTATAGCAGCAAATACGTTACATACGCTACACAAGCTCTAAAAAATCATGTATGTGTGCATGGACGATGATTACTATTTTGTACGTAATGTCACACTTAATACGTTTTATATAGTAGCCCTGTACTTGCGTCAACTTTTTCACATGTAGTCATATACTTGCTAGGCTAAAAACCAATCAAGTAAAGTAGTGTCGACACCACTCGACCATCCCTCAATACGAGCGCACGAGAACCCAAATACTGGCGTGAATATACGAATATTGTTTCATTGCAAAACGTTGGTACATTTAAATTAAGCTTAGGTTAGCACTTCCGTAGATTTCATAGAAGTCTTGCCATGTATACACTTATGTCACTCATTCTCTCGAGCAGCGGAACACAGGGCTAAGCACCATCCGCATGATCAGTGGCGTATGGGACCGAACATCATCAATAAAGGGAGCCGCCCACTTGGAATCAGACACACCTGCGTCAAACAAGACATTCGGAATTACGTAGGTGGTTGTCTGAGAGCACCATGATGTTGTGTGGTATTTAGTCTGCTTCTCGTAAATAGGTATCAGGTATTAGCTGAGTACAACTGTCATGTTTAGTTCGATACAAAACCGAACATCATTGACGAAACCAGCCTAACGTGTAAAATCAGTCACAGCTGCATCAAGCGAGACTGTCGGTAAAAATCCTAGGGTTCAGGGTTTTGAGGCTATCTCAAGTAGGTGTTTGAATCGAGTGTACCTTAGCTCATGTGTTGTATCTATTCAACTACTTGTGTATCGGTCATTTGTAATAGATTCGGCATGACTCGCACGATGAGTGACGTATGCGATCCAACATTGTTTACGTAGGCAGCCTCACACGTAGAACAAACACACCTGCAACAATCAAGACTTTGTGATTCACATAAGAATTTGCATTGAATGTGTCTATTGAGTACATGTGACTTCTACGCGGGTACTGTAATTCTTATCTTACATGATTCTGACGATAAGACTTTGAGAAACACGGAGGTGTGTGTATTGAATTGCTTGTCGTGCATGCATGGGTCTGTGGTATGTACTTATCATGGGCAGTCTTACGTGCGTGTTGGGACGCACTAGCTTTTTGACAAGACGCCTTCTTCTCGTGCTTGTTTTTATCGAGTACATTTCTACTTCAGATGTCATACATGAAGAAGAAAGACAGGTACATTGAATGCGCTTGTTCTTATTGTGAGTGTATCTACACCTTTAAATACCAAACATGAAGCAAGGTGCACTGAATACCCTCCGTCGCATATGCTCTGCCCCTGTATGTATTCGTTCTGCGTGGTAGTACAATTAGCGGGGTATGCGATCGAACTTCCGTACAGAGCGGGCACAAGATATCTGAGACATCGAAGATGTTGATGTTGAATGCTCGTACTGTGTATGTGCTGCATATACTAACAGTTTGTAACTCAACTCGTTCATGCCTTTCAGCTCACTTCTCTTCGCTCCAAATTTTGAAGATTAAGGCTGGCTATTCAATCGATTGGTATACCTCTGCTCATACTGAGTGTCTGGTTCATATTCTCATTAACAGATATGAGCTTGAAAAGCGGCACGAGAATGAAGTGAAGTATCTATTCCACGACAATGAGTATGTGTTTGCTTTCTCATTCAGACCCGTCTCATACCCAGCGCTGTTTTTTGTGTGTTTCCATGTATGACAGTGGTCGTGTTATGTATATCAGCCCAGATCAAATTGCGGTATTCGTATTGGGATGCGATATTCAAGTGTGTGGATCTTGTGCGCGGTTGAATTTCTCAAATGTAGGCGGGCTCTAAGCCCTAAGGTGTGTGGGAGGGGAGGGGATCGTTAACAGTGCGTGAGTATTCAGCGGCTCTGCCTGCATGTGCTCACTTTCCACGTATCCACTGCCGTATATTGGTCATATTATCTGAGCTACTCTTATTGGAAGCTGTGACGTACCATCGCTATATACCTTACCCTCGTCTTACAGGGCCCTAAGAGACATTATTCGAACATTGGCCGAAAATTACAATCAACTGTTGAACTCATTTCTGGACGCGAAAGGTATACACAATAGACATAGCTGTGCAACAGTATATGTATATAGAAGAAAGCTTATGCGGGATTTTGCATACTCGCATAGTCGCGTGCACTTGCCTTTTCGTAATTTTGAAAGCTAGATCGGTTCTGTATGTTTGGTTACTTCCACACGCATCCTTGCCGACTTAGTATGTCCTGTAGAGTGATAACAGCAGGGTTTTAATTTTATTATTTTGGTCTAGCTGTCGAAGCATCTCATCGCCAGAATCATTGTGTATCTGCAATATCAGAGTCCTTCGGGTCCACACATTGTTTTGTACAATTAATATGTCATTACGTCTACACAAACAGGACTCACACAAAATTATACCTTTTTTTACATACATGTAGAGACACAAGCGTATACAAACCGCACACAGATACACAAGCATATACAAACAAAGACACACAAGCATATACAAACATATACACACAAGTACACACCCAAACTTTTCACACATAAACAAGCACACACGCTAAAAATACCCCAACACACTTACATATGACACACACACATACATAAACGAACACTCTCAAAGGATGAAAAACGTTTAATAATAAATGTCTATGATTTCACTCCCCGCTGTTGTGTGATTTTCCACCGCCTGCGATCCATCCAATCCATCCACACCGCCTAGTTATTTCAACAGCGCAATGACAAACACAAATTTTAAGCCATTTAAATATATGGCATACTTCTAATAGTGATACTTCGGTATGCCTGTTGTTGCATACTCGTCGATTGTAATGGCATTCGCGGAGTTTAATCCGGCGTATCCCATTTCACTAACTGCACATGGTTCCGGCGTCTGTCTATAGCGGAGAACAATGAGGATATGGACATCAGCACAATAGCCGATCTAAGGTATATCTACAAGCTCATATTTTAAAGTACCGTTTATATCATACAGGTATTTTATTGATTATAATCATTTATTGCATATAAGATTTTCTATGTCAGGATGTGGCTTTGTTACCTAGTTGTCTGCGCGCGCGCGCGTGTGTGATTGTCTTTATTTTTCACGTGAACGAGAGTAGTTGTGTGTATGTGGTGAATGTATGACTTGTGTTTCTGTGTACTCGCGGCCTCACATGTCTTTCAAAATACATATGGCTGTATCGTGACAAATACGTGTCTCTCAAATAAACATTATATATATATATATATATATGTGTGTGTGTGTATGTTTGTGTGTATATGTATATGTATATGTATATGTATATCTATGTAAATATGTAAATATGTAAATACATAAATATATATCTATCTTAATAAAATCACAAATCGATATACATATATATATATATATATATATATATATATATATATATATATATATGTGTCGTGTAGTATATNTATATATATATACTATATAATAATATATA
>NW_014038723.1:0-5368 GCF_001186125.1 Sphaeroforma arctica JP610 | reverse complement strand
TATAATAAGTATATATTATNTATNTATTATAATATATATATTATATAGTATATATATATATATATATATATATATATATATATATATATATAGTTTATAATATGCTACCTCTCATTGTGTTTTTCACGCCCAAATTAAGACTATTTTTTTTGGACAGTGCACGTATAGTTTTGCCGTGGTACGGTTAAAGTTGAAATAATCTACTCATCTATGTGGTATTCGTACTGTACAAGCTTACTCGGCAGAATTGTAACTCGTGTAGAGGCTGATATTCTATAAGGTGCCCTCTGCTTTGTTCTGGAATTTGCAGTGCTACATGTGAAACTTCACTGACTCAGTTAAGATTTCATGCCTAGCGGATGCCAAATACCCAATTCCTTCTTAACACCAATGGAGTACCGATAATATTTGGTGTTGAAATTGCATTTGTATTCCTGGGGTGTATACAGAGAGATCTTCCCGTTAGACGATTGCTTCTACTTCATACCAGCCGGCCAGCTACATCAAAGGATCAATGAGATTCTAAGCCAGTCACATGACGGATTAAGCCATATCGATGAGGACATATCATTGGAGAATGACAGTGACAGTGAAAATGACGATGTAGAGACCAAAAGTATGGATACATTTGCTCCTGAGATGATATGTATATATACCCACATGATGTATGTGTGTATCACATAGGTATTTCAACATATTTTATGTGTGTTCATGTTCGTATATATTCGTTCGAGTGTATACGGGGGAGTAATGCTGAGTCAGGGTCAAAATCAAAAAGTGGAGGCAAGTTGCTCTTTGAATGTGTAAGTTAACTCTTCATTTTATATCTGCTTGTCGTATCCTTGTGTCTGCTTGTCGTATCCTTGTGGTGAATGCTAGCCTCTATGTACATGTGTATTCTTGTTATTGAGTGCCGCACTATTATACTATACTTTAGATATAAATTCTGCATACATACAAGCAAGGTTATGTCAGTAGGTGCTTGTAAACTCACATACCTTTGTTTCCGGTCTTGGCCCCGCTGACGTTTCCACACGCGAATGAGAACCCGACCATGCGTACACATACTATTACCTATTTTTCGTGGCACTTCTCCATGTTCCGATGCTAGCTTTGTTGTTGTGGCTTGCACATTGATCGATGTAGGCATACCTGAGCGCCCCTGTCATTGGACTAAAGCATGTCCACTATATGTACAAATATTCATGAGGATTCATTGGGAAAGCAGTGCAGTGAAGGAGAGTGACCTAAAGGACTCATGCCAATATACATAAATAGCAATAGGACTTCGCGGCAAAACGGTTGTGGTCCCAAATTTAATAAGCATGTGAATTTGACTCGCTCTGTTGTGCGTGTGCATATGTGCATGCGATATTATGAAATACTTTGTCTGGGTGAATTTTATTTATTATGCTCAGTCAAGACAGTAGTTTAATTTAGACATGCACAATACATAGGTGCCCAAGTGCACTTTTCTGGAATATATACAATCCCTACGAGAATGCCTGCATACTGTAACTGTACAATCAATGCTCCATACTGTGTATACTGGATTATACGGTGGTTGATATAAGACATAGCCACTCCTACTGTGTACACTCGCGATTTGAGTACATATGTGCACTTTAGGAATTGGTTTATCTCAACACTCTACCCCAATCATATCAAACTCCTGATTTTGAGTGTCAACTCCTATTCAAATGTGCCACCAGGGAAGACCGCCTACACACCAACCAGTGCTGATGCGGAACGGTACCGAAGAGTCATTGCAGCGCAGAAGAAGATGATCGAAGAGCTGCTCAACATGCAAGACGCTACGATAGGTGTGCAAAAAACTCCCAACATAACTAAACATGTGTGCGTGTGACATTTTGATTATGGACGGCTAGCCTACAACCATGTATTTTTAGGAATGCTTATCTTTGGACAGTCATTCGAAGCGTCATTTCAATACATCGGCGTGCAAGATGCCGCACGGTGTATATATTGTGTTTGGTCATTTATATTCAAATCACACTTTCAGGTATTTTCAGTATTAGCATGTCTAGGTGTTATAAGGGGTAATATGGGGTACAGCAATAAAGAGACCTCGATTATTCGTGACAACAGAGATAAGGCAGTTTACGATACTATATCCATACATTAGTGTGCGATTCCAAATCCGAAGGATAGATGCTTGGTCGGTGTTATGCTTGTATATTCGTATCGTAAGAATTTGAATTGGAATCCCGTTTTGCTTTACAACAGACGACACGGACAATGAAGGGGACGAAAATGATATAGTTGATAACGATTTACCTGGCGAGGGTTTGAATAACGAGACCTTGAATGGTAGATCTAATGAGGAAACGAGACTGAATGCGGACATCGTGATGCAAGATGATGGAACAGAAGACACACAAAACTATCAAAAAAGAAATAAGGCACCTAAAAAATTACAAGACACAGATGATCAGACATATATACAATCGCACGCTCCACTGGAGGATGTGCAGACGCCAATGAGCCACCGCACCTCGTAACTGGGCTGCATACCAAGTAGTGCAATAAATTCTTAAGATCTCCTTTCAGTCTGGTTCCATCGTTTTATGTGACACATACTAGCTGGTGCCTGGAAAGTATGAACAGTACCTATATACATCTTGGCGTACGTATGCGTAGTAAGTTTGTTTGTGTTCCAAATTGCATACATGCATAAGGCTTCCCAATGAGCTCGAAACAAGAAAACAGTATAATATTCAACGAGCTCGTAAGTAAAGTCACGGTATTTTTTTCAATGATACAAAAAGCTTCCCATCATCGAGATCCAAGCAATAACACGGTAAAATCTTCAAAGTATCCGGGAAGTGCAGAGATAGTGTGGCACACGGAAAAGACCTTCGTAAAGCATAGAGAGAATGGTTCAGGAAGTGTTCAAAACGACAGTTTGGAATACACGAAGCAGAAAAGTCCAGAAAGAGTTCAAATTATAGAGTTATTATTGACCATTTTAGTGTGATTTTTTTGCCATATTTCTTTTAGACGTATACAATATTGAGATCATGCAATAGTGGATACACCAGGCATACTAACAGTGTCCGTCACCGCGCTTCGGCGTAGCCTCTCTAGTTTGGCAGACTGTTTGAAGGCCATAACGCATATCATATCGAGATCCTGAACCTGAGTACGACAACGGGTGAGATATGCGTGTAAAACTAACCTTCCATTGTCATTTATAACTCCCCCAAACAGATTCTTGACTTTAGCGCTGACCGTATTTCGAACATTGTTGATCGCATGTGTTTGCATTAAGTCACCCGTAGAGCTCACACCCTTTTCGCACTCGTGCACTGATACAGAAGCACCATCTACCCTAAGTGTAACCGATGTACCCTGAGGTTTTGATGAAGAAAATATGCCAAGCTTGCCAATAGATTCGTCGTAGATCTCGTGGAGCGTTCCCTGGCTTGCGTCACTGTGCAATACTTTGCATCCGAGATATAGAACGTTGGTTGCTGTTATTCCCTTCTGGACAATTTCTGTCTCTCTTTGTTCTTGGCAATTTGTCGCGATCATATCCTTTCTAAATTACCGTTGTGAGTTTTATAAAATGTTGCTGCTTGTGTACGAGTGCCAATATGAAGGATAAGATGCAACGACTTGTTGTCTGATTTCAAAACTGACTAGATAAGTATGCGAAAATGTAAATATTTTCATTTACAGGAGCACACAATTTAACTTGTGTAAAGCTTTTTTTATTTAAAGTATATATTTTTTTTAAATAAAAAAAGCTCAAAAGATTTGAAAAGAAGTGGGATCTTTTTGTAAATATACAAAGTTTATATTTTGTTTATATATTAAAACACATACCCAACGCGATAGTTGGAAAGAGCATGGTTTCCTTAGTGTATGAACGCTGCGTGGGTGCTTGCTTCTACGCTATCAGAGGCGTTGTTTTAGCAGTCTAGCGTGTATGTGTGTACGTTTTTTTGTGTGTTTATGTGTGTTTATGTGTGTTTTTGATTGATATTATAGGCAAACGACAAAAATTTGCCGAAAACGTGTCGACTAAATCCGACGGTGTTGAGGCTTATGTTTCAAGTGATTTTCTCTAATTAAACATACATACATACCTGCATGTATGTATATATTTCTAAAAAACCAAACACCACAGTAAGGAGGCTATGACCAAAGAGCAAAAAAAAGATATGTATTGTAGAATGCATATTGTATAAATAGAATGTCTTTACACGGCACTGGTGACAATAAAATTATTAACCACCTCAGGCCCAGTTTCCTACCAGTCTCATACTTGCTTTTTCGAGTTTAATTTGCTTAAATATAGGTGTATTAATGTAATTAGCGTGATTTTAAGCACTTGTGAGATGTGTTTGTTTTCTGCCGATTTGTTTTTTATCTGTCGTCTGAAAGCGCTCGATTTAGATGTCAGATATTGTAGCGCGGATACAACCCATTTGTTGCACTTATGTTAGGTCCTTGTCGGTCTTAAGGGCTTGACATATGTTAGCAGTTAGACATATGTATATAGGTGTCCTCTGTCCTAGCTATTGCTTCGGAATCGCCCATGGTTTTACAGTTGACACTATTCGTGTTTAACATACGTCGACCTCTCCTCTGAGGCCGACAAATAACTAATACAACAAGTGCAATAAATGGGCTAAAATCACGCTAATTACATCTTAAAAGCAAAGTAAACTCGAAAAAGTACAAGTATGATACTGGTAGGAAACTGGGCCTGAGGTGGTTAATAATGTTATTGTCACCAGTGCCGTATAAAGACATTCTATATAAATTATTTATTTATTTATTTATATAAAAAATAGTACCAGAGTATTTATGTATGTATTTATGTATTTACATTTTACACTGTGTATTTTGTTCTTGTTTTTGTTTTTTGTGACATATTTACCAAAGTTTCAACTCTGGTCTGGAGTCTGGGGCCTCCGGGCCTGGAGGCCTGGGCTCTGGGCCTCTACTAGCCTCTGGTCCGCTGGTCCTGGGTTATGGACATATGTGATACGGGTGATCACACTGAATAGTGATTTGCACTTCTCGCGAATGAGCACAGGTCTCAGGAGCGGTTTATCTTTTTTACGTTAAAACGTACAAAACTCAATCATTTTACGTTTACGTTCAACGTTTCACTTTCACTACAAGAATCGTTTGTCTTCGGAGCTTTTGGGCAGTGTCCAACTTCCCTATGCCGCCCAGCAGAGGCCAGAGAGCCAGAGACACGACTCGCGTCTCACACCCATAGTCTCACACCCATAGTCTCACACCCATAGTCTCACACCCATAGTCTCACACCCATAGTCTCACACCCATAGTCTCACACTCATAGTCTCACACCCATAGTCACACTCATAGT
>NW_014038724.1:0-10873 GCF_001186125.1 Sphaeroforma arctica JP610 | reverse complement strand
TGCTGGACGGTGTTCTCGATGGCGAAAGTTCCATAGTGCTGGACGGTGTTCTGGATGGAGAAGGTTCCATTGTGCTGGATGGTGTTCTGGATGACGAAGGTTCCATAGTTCTGGACGGTGTGCTCGATGGAGAAGGTTCTATTGTGCTGGACGGTGTCCTCAATGGAAAAGGTTCTATTGTGCTGGACGGTGTTGTTGACGTGGAAGGTTCCATTGTGCTGGACGGTGTTCTCGATGGCGAAGGTTCCATAGTACTGGACGTTGTTCTGGATGGAGAAGGTTCCATTGTGCTGGATGGTGTTCTGGATGGCGAAGGTTCCATTGTGCTGGACGGTGTCCTCGATGGAAAAGGTTCTATTGTGCTGGACGGTGTTGTTGACGTGGTAGGTTCCATTGTGCTGGACGGCGTTTTCGTCTGAGAATGTTCAGCGGAGGAACTAGGGATCTTCGAAATTTTTGGTGTTGTGGAAGGAGACTGTTCCACGGAATTGATGGGTGAAGAAGAAGGTGATGGTTTCATGGACGACGATGGCGTGCCGGAGTGTGAAGGTGTCTGCAACATTGATGGGGAAGCTGACGGATTTGAACTTTCTGATATAGTTGGGGATGGACTCCCTAATAGAGACTGACTTGCAGATGCGGAGTGTGATGGACTGCCAGTTGTAGAAGGCGTCGGAGAGACCGACGGCACAGGTATACAGCAAACGCTTGCGCATGAATTGGGAGAAGTCTCATCGGGATCACATTTATAACTGTTCTCGAAATCCGGGGCACAATTGACGGCAACGTTCTCTTCCCTGCATGACGTTGCTGGCATACAGCAAGTTTTCACATTGCATGATCCTCCCGAACAGACAATTGTATCGAAGTGGGGACGTTTGATCCAGGTCGGAAAATCGTTACAGATATCTGGCACACTTGTGCAATTCATTGTTTCACAGCTCGACTTTAACGTGACAACTGCGCTTTTGAGATTATTGAATTTACAGCAGTCATCCCCTTGTGAAATAACAATTCGATTCTTCTGACCGGGTACAATTAGTTGCTTTAGATTAGCAGTGCCTTTTTCATTCAAGTAAACGTAGCTATCTGGATCTACGACACCGTTGACTTCAACTCGCGATCCATCATCCATACCATCAAAATCGACGGTGAAATGCTGTATAGTACAGTTCTGAGGCATGTCCAAAAAGGCCTGGAAATATGTGAAATCTAAATATTGGTAGCATTTGACTGGTGCATCACAAAGCAGAGAATCGCGTTGCATATTAATGATGTTAAGGTCTGGTGGGTTGTTCCATTCTTTATCTCCTGGAGGTGGCACTTGCGCATAATCATACAGACACTTGTCTCCGTGTTGTCCTCTTTTAATCGGACATTTGTCTGTATCGCGTTCTGCATCATAGCTAGGAGATGATTGCCAGCCATCCGGACCTAGTTTTGCGTCGACACCTGCATGCTTCTGCCAATCACTTAGGGTGACGCTTTCCGTTGCAAGAACATCTGCTATCTGTAGAGCGATGATCACCCAATGAACAGCCAGTTTTGGCTTCATCGTCGAGTTATGTCTTTACTTACTAGTATTAATTGATAATGTGATTATTGCCGGAGAGTTCATTTTATATATAATTTATGACGAAAAAAAACCGCCACGGTCACTCACATGCATTCTTAACCTGATATTTAAAATTGTTCTGTCTGCCTCAAGTGATCAGGGTTGACCATTTGTAGTCGTTCGAACAAAATAGTTCAATACAGATGTTGATTTGAGGGAGTCCTGTAAACATCAAGTGCGTTCGATACCCGTTCTATCCTTTGCCGAGCTCTCATATCCATACTGTTCGCACTACTCTTATGTAGGGGATATTTTGCCTTGGGGGTCTGTTGCATTTTCTTCGCGCATGAGCTTTGCCCGAAGGCATTCCGAATTTATTTTTGATATCATAAGATGCTTGTTTTATTCTATGAGAAATACCGCACGAAACATTTGACCGCAAGCAGCGGCAAACTCACTAGTAAAGTATTTACTGTGACAACCTTTTTTCAATACTCTGGTGATCTGAGAGCGCTGTCTTTAGAGAAATTAGAAAAATAGAAAGCATCTAAAAGTCGATATGTCGTGAAGGTCATGTTAAAAGAAAGATGACTGCCGCAGTGACTGCCGCAGTGACTGCCGCTGGCCCGGCCCGGTGGTGGCCCACTGTATGCTGGGTGCATGACTGCATGTTGCATTCTGTAATCTCTACTCACTCACTCACTCTTTCTCTAAAATTCTGAAGTCTGAACTCTGAAGTCTGAAGTGAACAGTGTACTCAGTATACTGGATTTAAGAAATTAATACAGTATGGTATATTTTTCCATAAAATCATCCGCATCAAATTAAAAATTGAGTGCGAGACTGCGAGAGTACAAGTTGCGAGCTCGGAGCGCAAATATATGTCGAGTCCGCTCAGAAGGGACTTCAAAAATTTATATATATTTTTAAAAATTTAAATAAAGTGCGAATGTTTTTTTTCTTCAAGTTCAACTTTTTTGCCTTTTATACTATAAATGTTTGATTTCAATGATTTCTAGAAAGCTAAATAAATATGTGATTAGGTTGAAAAAAACATGACCCTCTGGCCTCTAATCTCTATTTACAGTACATAGAGAGGAAAGAAAATATGACTGAACGAATGATCAATGAACAGACTATTGTCCGTTTGGAGGAAAAAAGGAAAGAAAAAAAACAAAACTATGGCAAATTCAGAAATTCTGTTCAATTTTTAGAAAGCCATAATGTATGCGAATTCAAAGAAAAATAAATCTAAAGTCTCATGAGGGTTTCGGATTTCAGATTTTTGTTTTTGTATGTAGGCGATAAAAAGTAAAAACAAACGTGTACAAGCGTGTAGGCCGCATGTATGACGTATGCATAAATACTAAATCGGCACTGAGCGTCTGAGGCTCTGAGCCTTTGACTGAGAGGCAGAGCCTCTGAGAGCCCTGAGGCATTACAATTTACAAATAGGCTGCTGTGGGCCTGTATGTCGACTAGACTCTACCAGTCTACTAGAGTAGAGAGAGTGTAGTCTGTAGCTTGTACATAGCGTAGGGCTACTCTACTCAGAGAGCGAGAATAGGCAGTGAACAGTCTCTACTAGAGATTAACATATTTACTCTCAAATATTATTTATCTCTCTAAGTAAACGAGAGACGAGACTTAATACTCCAAAGAGTAGAGAGATTGTCACTGAGAGTGAGCTAGCCTCCTGGTATACGACAAAGACATGTCTTCATAGCAAACTAGTTTCCGACCCGTCGCGATATGTCGGCTTAGAATACCATAATGTATATCGAACTTCTGACTGTAATAAAAGACATGACGTCTGGCTTCGGACATGTTGTCATAGCGAAGTAGTTTCCGACAGTCTTATCATGTCGTCATAGTGAAAACTGCTGTTTTAAACCAGCCCAGCAGATTTGAGATATCAGAAGGGCTGAGGGCTAAATCCTTTTTTACTAACTGGGTCAGCTAGCTGAGGCCTCAGGCCAGGCTGGCCAGAGCAGTGAGCAGTGAGCACTGAGCACTGAGCACACTAGAGAGAATTTTTGTAAAATAGTAATAGAGAAAAACATATAGACATATTTTGATATTCAACTAGAGAGAATCTGTTCACGTATAACGGACTAACGGTATAAACCTCAAGACCGGCGGGGATTTGACTATAGAGATTGACCGTTGACCCAGAGGGAAAATAAAAAGCCGATTCCATTGGTTATTAAATAGTAAAAATTGTTCATATTGTCGAGTAATAAACACATGCCTAATCTCATCCCGATCGGGCTATTGGTTCAAATGATACAGAGAAGGCAGTTTGTACCAGAGCTGGGTCAAACTAGCCAAACATATCCGTCCACACCTATCAGACATCCTTGGAATCAAAGTACGTTGCCCCTATATGTACTCGTTGGGACGATATATGTCCACTTATAGCGCCAAACCCTAAACTAACACCCCTAAAAGCCCCAAAACCCAAAGAGTATAGGAGCAACCTACTTTGATTCCAAGGATGTCCGATAGTTGTGGACGGACCTATATAGCGCTCATGTTTGGCTAGTTTGACCCAGCTCTGGTACAAATAGCCCGATCGGGATGAGATTAAGCATGTGTTCGTTACTCGTGAATGCAAACAATTTGAACTATTTTATGACCAATGGGATGTATTTTTCAATATACACCTGGGTCAACCTCTAAATGTAGTCTGTAGTCAAATCCCCGCCGGTCTTGAGACTTGAGGTTTATACATATTGTCTAAATACTTTTTCGAGGCCGATATTTACATATCTAGACATTCGTCTCGGTCCAAACTGCCCGAAAGGCAGAATATTACTTTTTTAAATACTTTTTTTTCTCTATAAAACAGTGCCGCTGGGCAGATTAAAAAAAACTTATAATTCATGATCCTCTGGATTCTGGAATTGTCTCTCAGAAATGATTTTCGTCTCGGGGAGAATCCATTTTTCATCCAGCGACAATTTCTAGAGGGCCATATAAAAGTATACTTTTTATTTATTTATTTTATTCATAGCCTATCATTCGAAAGCTCTTAGAATCTCTGTGAAATGTTATAAAAAACAACAAGACGCACTTGAGTATTTACTATTTACATCAAGCCAAGGTCTATGCCATGAGCACGAGTACGGACAGAACAGATTGCAGCTTCAAGTTATATAAGGCTTTCCTTTTGATTGACTACCAAATTCTATTTCGCATCTATCCTTCTTGAAGAGTACTATCAAATCTACCATACAATTAGCCTGCAGTAAGTGTTGGCTTGACAAATCACAGCATAGGTATGAGTTTCTGTGTGGGTATATATTCTGCATACAAAATTAAGTACATGTCGATTATCAACGATATAAAATATTCTGCCGTATCAGTGGTCAGGTCATACTTTACTTCGGCCCGAACTTCCGAGGATAGCTCTCATACGCCTTGCAAAGCGAAGAGCAGCCTTTCACATTTACTATGGCCTGTATATATAGGGAGAAACTATACCGCTAATGATGTAGGCACAATCGGCGAGAAGGTTGAAATTAACTTTAATTTCACGATATGTCGTAAATATTCAGCTAGATGCCATCGCCCCCTGGGCTGCGGTATAGGCCTGAGCGTATAGATCCGTTATCCATTGTTGTGTGAGAAAACGATCTAGTTGTATGACATATAGCGAGGAGTTGCGCTGAACTTCTGGTAACCTTTGATGACCTTATTGACAGCGTCTAAGAAATCCTTCTCCGTAGCGACCTGTAAGTATTCAGGTGAACGAACAAGTATAAATAAATAAAATATCCGAGTGAAAAAACAATGTTATTAAATATTAACACCACCCCTGACGACTGCGAACTGCCGAATATGAAAGCGGTCCTGTAAATGCGTAGCGGTAGCGTATGAGACAATAGAATACGTACCCACATGTATAGATACAACGATATGCATGTGTACATAAATATTTGTATAATTGGTTGTCTCTCGGACAAAATTGAACCAGGCGGATATATAGCGCAACAAAATAGATACAGGTCGTGCGTGTCGTGTATTATTGTTGAAGCCAAGACCCCACGCATCAATTCAAAAGCGTGCAAATAAGCCCTCAGCGCTGTACAATAGCGGACCTAGCATCCGCTCAGAGCTATGTATGCCATTGAATCGGCACCAACAAGCGTCACGAAAATAGCTGGAACACCAGTACGACATGGCTAAGATATCACACTGTCTGCAAGCACCAAAAATCAACGTTGATATGCTACCTATCGAACGCGACCACGTCGCTTATACATATCGGGTTGTTCAATCTGACCAAGTGTAATCACTTATCAGCCAGTTGTTCTACAAAGCACGAATGTGCAGGGCCGACGTTACCTTTCTTCTGGCTCGAATAGCGTACATTCCCGCTTCTGTACAGACGGAACGGCACTCAGCACCGGTGGCATTGGGACAGAGACGCGCAAGTAGCTCGTATCTGATACTTCGCTCACAACTCATCGCGCGCGAATGGATTTTGATGATGTGTGCACGGCCCTGAGGAAAGCAATGAGATAGGATTTGTGTCAGGCGGGTAGAGTGCAATCATACATGTGTTCGTGGATGAAGGTGTTGTATTTAGGGTTTTTAGGGTTTTAGTAAAACCCTAAAAAATGTGCTGCTGCTGCACTGCTTTGAATGCTACGTTGCAATGGGTTGTGGTGTAACATGGGGTGGCGTAACGTGCATTAGTGTAAAACTATGCGGTGTATTTTAGTCCATGCATGCTCCGAAGTGTACAACGTTCCCTCGGTACCGGGTTTGCGGCCCGGAGATTTCCATGTGAAATCAGTTGAAATGATACATCAAGCCTGAAGTAGTGCTGGGGCGTGTCAGGATCAACCAATACTTTGTGCGGGGAGACACTACAGGACTATCCATTTGTTAAGACCAAAAGCGATATGATATGGTAGTTGTACAGAATAATTTGTGACATACTAGAAGAACAGAAACAAAGCTGGTTTTCAAAATCTCCTATAAACCCTTGCCGTTGGTGAGATGTCTCTCTCTTGCATTTGCACATAACGCACAAACAGCTTTCTCCTGAATATTTATACCATCGAGAAATCGCATACCTCTAGATCTGGCAGTCCGAACTCGATCTTTCTGTCCAATCGACCCGGACGCAATAGAGCGGGATCTAACGTATCCGGCCTGAGGTTGGTTTACAAGAATTGCTAAGATCAGATATACAGACACCAAGCAACTTGATATACTCGCATGAATAGGAAATTCAACAGACTTTCCTACAACCACCCCACCCTCATGCTACCAGAGGCTTCAGACACTACAGCCACTTCTTCTCCGAAAAATGTGCTTCAGTACAGCATGTATAGAGACTGACGTTCCTAATATTCCCGACGCACAACCACAAGGTACACTTTCATTGTAGTTAAAACATACGGGTATAATAGCGCTATGCATACAAATATGAGAAAGCAATAGTGCACATACACAAGAAATTCGAGATGGTGATAGACTAATTCATATCACAAAAGTTTACACAACCCTGACCGAAAATAGAAATATTCACTGTATATATCTTCATGCAAAAAATGGCGCAGACGAAGCTCACACAAAAACTCACCCTCGACTCGTACAAAAAAAATAACAACAGAATATATATATATATATAGAACATGCGGATACGTACCTATATAAAGTACATACAGCAATATATAAATACCTATTTGTAGCCATAAGCACTTTGATATTGCCCCTCGCATCAAAACCATCCAGTTGGTTGATAAGTTCCAGCATGGTTCGCTGCACCTCATTGTCTCCTCCGCTACCGTCGTCGTGACGTGCGCCACCAACAGCATCAATCTCATCGAAAAAGATAAGACATGCCTAAGAACGCACGTGATGAGATAAATTAAGTAGCAATTAGTATCTTGATACGAGGCAAGCCAAGATACACACATGCTACAATTAAAGCAATCAAGAAGGCTAACTCTCGCCGAAGATAGGATGAAGTATCCAAGTGATGTGATGCCAATGTTAAATGTTGGAATCAGCAATGAGACAAAAAAAAAGGTCTATCTCAAGCGCGCATGTCGTATTAACAGATGCCATACACCACGCTGAAACGATATCCATGAAACTCGAAGTCTTCTCTGGGGCCGAGTTGATGGATATATTTATAAAAGTACATTCGTCAAAATCATCACTATGCACTCGTCTATGAATTGCCTATAGACAGACTGTTGTAAAATATGTGGAGATTATATAAAAGAAGCAACAGAAGAGTATATTGTATGGACAATTGTGTGGTTTCGAGCAAGGTATGCAAAGCATGACTATCAATAAACAGCGACGGTGATCCACAAATAGAGATGCGAAGTAGTCAATGAGATGATTAACAATACGAGACAGACCTCAAACAGCTCACTGATCATGCGTGCACCCATTCCCACGTATATATATATATATTGGACCACAAGATAACAAACCCAACCCCGAGTCTGCCACTCACTTTCTTAGAACGGGCCATTTCGAACAGCTCACGGATCATGCGTGCACCCTCTCCTACATATTTTTGAACCAATTCTGACCCAATGACACGGATGAAGCACGCGTCTGTGCGATTGGCCACTGCTCGCGCACTCAGCGTCTTGCCGGTACCGGGAGGGCCATATAACAGTACACCCTTGGGAGGCTCAATGCCAAGCTTCAGGGATAAAGGAGCGCTATGAGTGAGTGAAGCGATTTATATATGTAGATATAAATAGCGATACTAGAGGATCCTTGATAGCACAGCACAGGGAAAATACAAGCAAGGTGAAAAAGGTGGGGGCGATGAAAGCAAAGTATCGGTGGCAACACGCCGACGCAGAAGCAGCTCACGCTTAGGGAACTCGATACCACGCTGTGACCACGTGGATAAAGTCTACGGCTATGTGAGAGTCAGGTGTGAACTGACACATCACCCCAACTCCCAAGAAAACGCAGCCAGCAAGCAAGAAGCTCACACTAACATGGTATAAATATGCTTGCAAACATAAAACGGGGCAGTGACATATATCACACACCTGTACAAACCGCTCGGGATGAAGCAGAGGCAGTTCGACAACTTCCCTGAGCTTCTCAATCTGTTCCTTACACCCACCGACGTCAGCATAAGTGACGTCGGGCTTCTCCTCGACTTGCATCATAGTCACAGTCGGGTCAATCTTGGGTGGCAAGGGGATCTGGATTTTGTACTTGTTGCGATCCACACCCACTCGCATACCCTCTTCAATGTCAGTCGGCGCAACTCGGTCTCCAAGGCCAACTACAAACTGTATTTGTTGGTGTGTGTAATGATAAATGTTTAGGTAAAAAAACAACACTACAACATGGTATACTTTTCATAACAACTATACATTTACGACTTTCAGTGCGGATCGGTCACCAAAGGCATAGACAGCTATCATTCACGGGGCTCATAAGAATTGCTACAGCAACGTCCACTGAGGATATACATTAAAAGATCTAGAATAGTCGGCGTAAACTGGTCAACAAGTCCAACGACATCCTTGTCATATAGCTGTAGATTTGACTACAAATACAGGATGGACGAGCCGGACTAAAACGCAGCCATCATCGAATGGATGCAGAAAAACCTATTTCGCATTCGAAGAAAACCACTCAAAAAATGATCCCGATCACCTCTTGCCATCCACAAGCGCTAGAAATTACCAAACATCCCCGCGGCCCTCGAAAGATCTGCGGGCACAAGACAAGCCGCTATACTCCAAACCGCCTCAGGAACCTATATACCTACATGTTCACAACCAGGAGTGTGATACTCATTCTGAACCTTCCTCGACTCAGATGTACATACGCACAGGAATCATTCACATGCCAACCCACCTTTGCGATTTGCTTGACATTGATGACGTATTGTGCCTCGTCCTCCTCCTGACCCTGTGCGGCGCTGATGATTTTGGTACACCGGGCGACTTGCAGCGGTTGCTCCTCCTTCATAGCCTATAATGATGAACAGAGTTCATTAATATACCAGAAATGCGGGTTCACACTAACCTGCTACACGCACTATAAGTAAGCGAATCCAGACACACTTTCCAACCAAATCCAATCGATTGCAGAACCGGGCCTGCGTCTCCGCTGGCCGTTGTATTATGTCTCTGACACAATATATAAGCTTGGAATAAACTAGTAACCGGAAACTAATCATCCTCACTTTCGATGTGCCTGCCATATCTTTAGTCTTAAACCAAAACTTCATTGCGCATCAAAACAATTCGACGGCACTGTTGATAGACATTTAATACAACTGAGCACAATCCAGACAAGTTTATCCCATGGATTGAGTGCTGAGACGCTGGAACGCGGAATAGGGACGAGCGAAAAAAAGGTGCACACACAAAATGGAACATTCAATGCCGAGAACAGGACTAATTATATTCCATGCAATGTATAGTGTGTATGTACTTCGGTGAAGAAATGCAGACGGCACTCAAGCCATAAATAATATACAACTGACTACGACAGGCCCAACTCCAGTATAATAGGGTAATAGAGGATAGTTACATACACAACATCGGATTAGAAAGAACATCAAATTAACTTGTGTAGTCTAATGTGTTCAATTGTACCTGTGCGTCGGCGTTCAGGTCCCAGAAGGCACGATGAGCCAAGCCAGTATCACTGTCTTTAATACCAGCCAGCGCATTGATGGCTTTAAACTCGGTCTGGATGTCATCCTCAGCCTAAATGCAAAGTAAGTGCATGTATTTGTATGTGTCAGCGTCGGTGCATGAGTGTAGATTGAGGAGATTTTGAAACAAGAAAAGCGGACGAAGGTATAAAAGTGTGTGTAGTACTATTCTGAATAGCTATAAGAAGTAGTATATGTGGCTACTCTTCCAAAATAGAACTTTAGTGTCTCAGGGCAGTTCACGTGCACCATATATTCTAATCCTAATCGCAAATGAAATCATACGCTATGCTGTCATCGCAGAGTTGTATCAGCTATATTGTGCAATTTCGTCACACTAGTAGGTATGCCACACCGTTGCTCAACTGATTTCGTTAAACTGACCATATATGTGATTGAAAAGCATCATGTTCAATTCAAAAAAAAGGCGTCATACACGTGGACAGCTTCAGAAACAACTCCGAGACAGTATAACTCAACCTCTTGATATCACGCTTTGAATATATAAATCTGAATCTGAATCTGAATCAAAACGAAAGAATATATATATATATATATATACATATATATAAATATATATATATATATAGGAAAGAATATATATATATATCGGGATATATATACATATATTTATATATATACAT
>NW_014038725.1:5605-10885 GCF_001186125.1 Sphaeroforma arctica JP610 | reverse complement strand
TAATACTAACAGAAACACAATAGAAAAGATAAGACTATTAAATTACTTATATTGAATGTGGGCCCATGGATAACATTGTAACAGTTTCAGCAACACATAAGAAGGGACAAGACTATTAAATTACATATATTGAATGTAGGCCCATGAATAACATTATAATACTAACAGCAACACATAAGAAGAGATAAGACTATTAAATTACATATATTAAATGTAGGCCCATGAATAACATTATAATACTAACAGCAACACAATAGACGAGATAAGAATATTAAATTACATATATTGAATGTAGGCTCTTGAATAACATTATAATACTAATAACAACACAATAGAAGAGATAAGACACATGACGTGATGCCTGTGGCCTCTGAATGATACTATAACACTGCACTCTGCTTCTGGAGTTGGTTGGGGTGGCTTTTATATTGAGTGATAAGGTTGGTTGGTGTTTCTTTTATATAGAGTGTTAAGGTTGGTTGGTGTAGCTTTTATATCAAGTGTAAAGGTTGATTGGTGTTTCTTTTATATTGAGTGTTAAGGGAGGTTGGTGTTGCTTTTATATTGAGTGCTAAAGTTGGTTAGTGTTATTTTTATAATGAGGGTTGAGGTTGATTGGTGATAATTTTATATTGAGTGTTAAGGTGTGTTGTATGTGGCTTTTATATTGAGTGTTAAGGTTTGTTGGTGCTTCTTTTTTATTAAGTGTTAAGGTTGGTTAGTTGTGCCTTTTATATTAAGTGTTAAGGTTGGTTGCTGTTTCTTTTATTGAGTGTTAAGGTTGGTTGGATGTGCCTTTTATATTGAGTGTTAAGGTGTCTTGTATGTGGCTTTTGTATTGAATGTTAAGGTTGGTTGGTTTAGTTTTTATATTGAGTGTTAATTTTATATCGAGTGTTAAGGTGTGTTGTATTTGGCTTTTATATTGAGTGTGGTTGGATGTACCTTTTATATTGAGTGTTAAGGTTGGTTGGTGTTGCTTTTATATCAAGTGTTAAGGTTGGTTGGTGATTCTTTTATTGAAAGTAAAACATCGGTGCTGTTGGCCTCAGAAGGTGGCGCGGTGTTTCTTAACTTCCACCATAACGTGATGGATGTTGATGAGTTCGTGTCGGCAGGAGAGCGTGTTGAAGGGAGCCTTTGCCATGATCGCCAGGAAACGCTGTATATGAACAAGCATACGCCAAGGGGGTGAGCACACCACGCTTGATTTCTACGTAGTTGTTATATACATATGTGCATGTACATATAAAAGGGTCAATATACACACATGTGCACGTACATATATATCTGATCAATATACACATATGTGCACGTACACTTGCATATACACCACGTATAGTAATGCAAGGGTCTATATACCCGCATGTGCACGTATATTCATATCTGATTAATATACACATATGTACATGTACACTTGCATATACACCACGTGTAGTCATATGTGCACGTACATTCATATCTGATCAATATACACATATGTGCACGTACACTTGCATATATACCACATGTAGTATTGAAAGGGCCACACGGCCTGTTAGAGGTTCTTCGTGGCCCATGTTGTTCCTAGACAGCACACAGAAGCGTGTAGCTCACTTGTGCTCACTCATCGCACTCATGACAGGATTACACCCATGAGCAATCACTATGTTGTAATATATGGCCCTCTCGCTCGCTTCTAGAGTAGTGTACAGTGCTATTACTATCACACAAAAGCTGTGCACATACGCGGAAGTACCTCATATACTCAATAGAAGCTATATAGGAATACATCCCCATGTACACCCCCATGCACACCCCAATGCACACTTCCATGTCCATGCACATACTCAGAAGTACCTGTTAAACTCAATAGAAGCTATATAGGAATACACCCCCATGTCCATGCACATACTCAGAAGTACCTGTTAAACTCAATAGAAGCTATATAGCAATACACCCCCGTGTACATCCCCATGAACCCCCCCATGCCCCTGCACATACTTGGTAGTAGATAATGAGGCCAGTGAGCACGGCTTGCAGGATCTCTGTGCCGGCTGTGAAGTTGGTGAACGATTGCAGCACGTCTGCGTTGATGTCGTCTATGGCTCTGCGCCAGTCTTGTGCGAAGGACCGCACCAGTTTCTCCACACGCGCTGTGTGGTATTGCGTACAAGGTACAAGGAAGGTACGCGAACGGAAGTCAGCGTGTGCATGACTTGGTTTATTCGGGTGTTGAAAACACGACTGTATGTGGGGTATGGTTAGTATGTGTGTATATATGGAATGAGGTAGTATTTGTGTGGGGTATGGTTAGTATGTCTGTGTATATGGAATGAGGTAGTATGTGTGTGGGGTATGGTTAGTATGTCTGTGTATATGGAATGAGGTAGTATGTGTGTGGGGTATGGTTAGTATGTCTGTATGTGTGTGTGTGTATGGGATGAGGTAGTATGTGTCTGACACGGCATCATCTATGCGATACGCTTCAGCTGTGTGCACACCGACGTACCAAAAACCAAAAACTTACATACAGATACGACATCACACACCTGAACACAGACACGTTATCACACAGAACAACACTACTGTCATGCCCCTTAACACCAAACTACATCTTCGTGCAAGCTATCCAACGCATGCAAATCCCTAGGCACAGAACGTACCACACACACATCCCATGCACAAAACTTGGCCAAGCTACACACACATCCCATGGACACACCTTGGTCTAGCTACACACACATCCCATGCACACACCTTGGTCTAGCTACACACACATCCCATGCACACACCTTGGTCTAGCTACACACACATCCCATGCACACATTTTGGTCTAGCTACACACACATCCCATGCACACAACTTGGCCTAGCTACACACACATCCCATGCACACACCTTGGTCTAGCTGCACCTTGCCCTCGGCCAGGAGTGGCTCGGTCTCTCCCACAAACATAATGAGTTTGCCAAAGTATGGTGCTAGCTCCTCCTGCACGTAGCTTTGTATCCTTGCGTTGAGCACCAGTTCAAAGTGTTGGCTCTCCTTCGACGGTCCTGATGTCTGCCAGGCGTGTGCAAGTGAGTGTTACAGTAGTCTTATAGGAATAGGGGTGTAGTGAGAGTGTTACAGTAGTCTCATATGAATAGGGGTGTAGTGAGAGTGTTACAGTAGTCTCATATTAATAGGGGTGTAGTGAGAGTGCTATAGTAGTCTCATAGGAATAGGGGTGCAGTGTGAGTGCTACAGTAGTCTCATAGGAATAGGGGTGTAGTGAGAGTGTTACAGCAGTCTCATAGGAATAGGGGTGTAGTGAGAGTGTTACAGTTGTCTCATAAGAATAGGGGTGTAGTGAGAGTGTTACAATAGTCTCATAGGAATAGGGGTGTAGTCAGAGTGTTACAGTAGTCTCATATTAATAGGGGTGTAGTGAGAGTGTTATAGTAGTCTCATATTAATAGGAGTGTAGTGTGAGTGTTACAGCAGTCTCACATGAATAGGGGTGTAGTGTGAGTGTTACAGTAGTCTCATATGAATAGGGGTGTAGTGTGTGTGGCTCGGGTGTATAGTGTTCACAACACTAGTATAGTCCCTCAGAGATAGTGTGCTACAGCCGTAGTAGTTCTGGTGGTAATATATACCACGCAACACACGCACACAGACACAGGTATCAGGAAGTCAACCGAGTAGGGGCTGTTGACGGGGCTTAAGCAAATGCTCAAGGTACTGTCGTTGGGGTGCTTCGGTATCATAATCATACGTTCGTTTACACACTCAGAAGCATGCGTTCACGTGGCAATAGTACGTTTCAGATAGATAATTCGTTTCCTTTGCGTGTTAGTCAGCATAAGGTGGTGATGATCGTATGTACACAGCACCCGCAATCACACGTGCAACACTCTACCCACGAACTCATACGCAAACGAATCTCATTCCTATGGAGGTTCCATTACGAGTATACTGCCAAAGCTTCATCAAACGCCTATCGATAGAGTACACTGACGCCATGACAGAGGCCACAGTCGGCGAAAAGTGTCGCACAAGCACAAGTACCTTTTCTTGCATGATGGTGAGGATGAGGTCGTAGTTGTTGATGAAAAAGACCAACCGGTCCTTTTGTCTGTTGAACAGGGCAGCGGAATTGGCCAGGAATGCTTCCAATTCCGAGAGCATACGCATCATGGAAGTGTCCAATTGCAGATCCTCCCAGCCCTGCAAGTGCACGAGGAAAATTTTATATATATATACACATATATATATATATAGACAAACACTCACACACACACGCACACGCACACACACACACACACAGACACAGATACACACACACACACAGACACAGATACAGACACAGACATATAAATAACATATATATATATATATATATATATATATATTGATATATATATATATAAATATATATCTATAAACGGTCAATGTGTGTATGTATGTGTGCACGTATCTATCTATCAATATATATATATATATATATATATACATATGTATATGTATATATCTCGACATACCTCGTTGATGACTATGATTGACGCAGAGAATTCGGCAAATCGCCGCGTGACGTAATGCGGGCGCGTTTCAATACTCCTGCAAGCAGTATCCAAACAACAGCTGAGCAATGCACACGGAAACCAGCCACAGCCCATACGTTGGTTTAAGTGGCAAACGTACAGTACGTGATTTGTGGCAATAGTCCAGCTAATTGCTTTGCTCGCAACTATAAGGATGCTCTGCCTAGAAGAATGCGTTTAATTGGTTTGATGCGTATTCCATTTTCCTATCCTCGCGGTATCTACAGTACCGGTGGCCGAATATTGTTGTCCACTGAACGCGTACACCCGGTCACATAAGGACTAGTCTCACAACACTCTACCATCCATGATCAATCCGACTCATGCACACACTCGTTCCTGAAACACCCTACCCCATGCACACCATAGACGAACCCCTACCCAATGCACACCCTAGATGAACCGCCTTGAGTTGTCACTCCATCCTGTGAAGTTACTGATATTTACAAATAAGAGTATCTCGACACGAGGTCATAACACACACGCGCGTGTAGGAATATTCTGGCAAAAGGTCTGACTCCATGTACGATCCGTGTTACATAAAATAAACCATAAAACCATACAACAAAACTACACACGGTGCCCATAATAGCATCACGCATGTACTCAAATATAGTTAGAAATAAACAGTACGAAAATTCTACACTGTCCGTCTCCATGCACGACCCAGTTTACATACATACGTACATACATACATAATATATATGTATATATG
>NW_014038725.1:0-4679 GCF_001186125.1 Sphaeroforma arctica JP610 | reverse complement strand
CCTTGATGCTGCGGGTGTTCATGTCCAGTAACATCTTGACGCGTGGCCATAGTAGCATTTCTAAGCCCTGGTGGTATCGTTCGAGTGCTGGCATGCAGCGTGCGTGAGCCAGTTTCTGGTAGTAGTGTATTATGCGTATGCAGAGCAGTACTCCGATGGTGTCTGTATGTGTGGGGATCCCACGCAAGGGGGGGTTGTTGGTTAATTCACTTTGCACACACTTATATTGTATATGTAGTATGTTTGCCCATTCATGTCCTGTGTACTATGCCTGCCATCCGTGAGTAAACGTACTATACGTAAACAAGTAAATATAGCGCAGTCGTGTACGTCATCGGAAGGCGTTTGAGATTGCGCATGGGTCAGTGTAGATACACCGGAGACTATTCACTTACAGTAACGGATTGAAGCTCAGCATAAACGGGTCATGCCCACACATACCGAATGAATTGGTGAGCATATCCCGTAGGTTCTCCTGAAACAGCTGCAGTGATTTGCCCATGACGGCTTTGAATATCTCTAACGTGCCTGCGCTACTTTTCACCTGCAGGAATCAGAATGGCAGCCAGACATGCGGACACTTAGATGGGCTGTTGTGTATACGAAAGCGCATGCTAAAGTAACAGAGAGCATACCGATCTCACTCACATGATCTCACTTACATAGACGTGTATCTATGATCCCACTTACATGGACGTGTATATATGATCTCACTTACATGAACGTGTATATATGATCCCACTTACATAGATGTGTATATATCCCAAACACTCGCTAGTAGGACCGTGTGACTGTAACAAGCAAGGACCGAATGGGGGTATATGTGTATGTGCCAGACAGGTGGGTTAGTAGGACCGTGTGACTGTAACAAGCAAGGAGAGACGAATGGGGGTATATGTGTATGTGCCAGACAGGTGGGTAAGTAGGACCGTGTGACTGTAACGTGCAAGGAGAGACGAATGGGGGTATATGTGCATGTGCCAGACAGGTGGGTTAGAAGGACCGTGTGACTGTAACAAGCAAGGAGAGACGAATGGGGGTATATATGTATGTACCAGACAGGTGGGTTAGTAGGACCGTGTGACTGTAACAAGCAAGGAGAGACCAATGGGGGTATACGTGTATGTGTCAGACAGGTGGGTGGGAGAGAGCAAGGACAAACCTCCCCATCAAACTAACGCCAAGTAGGGCGATCAGCAAAGACCGTTGGCATATACGGATTAAAATTCGTTTACGTATACTGATTGGCACAAACGGACAGTGTATACGGAGTAGAATTCATTTACGTATACTGATTGGCATAGAAGGATAGTATGTCCAGGAACGTACAAACTGGCCCACCAGATGACGGCATATCGAAACTTTACACCTCTAAACGTGGTGGCAGGAGTGCACGCCTCACACAGATGCTCTTGTGTTGGTCTGTCACACAGTAACCTCAACAGATGCTCTTGTGTTAAGTCTGACACACAGTAACCTGAAGCACATGTGCGGACTATTTTTTACCAGAGACACGGCATGGGAGCAGACCTGGTGGTAGAAGAGATCAGGTACACGTGCACACAATTATGACTATGTACAGAATGGGGATAGCACACTACACACAGGACATGCATCCTCATAAGACACCCAGCACGCACACCTAGTAACAACTATCCAACCTCCATCACACACCTGAGAGAATAAGGCACTACACACAATACATGCATCATCATATTACACCCAGCACGCACACCTAAGTACCAACTATCCAGCCTCCATCACACACCTGAAAGAATAAGACACTACACACAAGACATGCATCATCATATTACACCCCACAGGCACATCAAGTAACAACTATCCAACCTACATCACACACCTGAAAGAATAAGACACTATACACAATACATATATCATCATAGTACACCCCACAGGCACATCAAGTAACAACTATTTAACCTCCATCACAAACCTGAAAGAATAAGGCACTATACACAAGACATGCATCATCATATTACACCCCACAGGCACATCAAGTAACAACTATCCAACCTACGTCACACACCTGAAAGTATAAGACACTATACACAATACATATATCATCATAGTACACCCTACACACAATACATACATCATCATATTACACCCAACACGCACACCTGAAAGAGCACGACACTACACACCAGCACGCACACCACATAACAACTGCCCAACCTCCATTACACACCTGAAAGAACTGGACTATAAACAGGTATTCGTGACAGGAGTTGTCTAGGATAGCGAAGTTGTAGGACCGGAAAAGCTTCTCTATGTAGAACTTCTCATTCATCTTCGCAGCAACGTGTGGGATGATGACTGTCTCCTCTAACTTGTCGAGTATCTGAGGGGCGGAATAGACTGTTGTAAGCAACAGACCCCTCACAACCAGACGGGTACAAACAAGCACAATTCAGACGGGTACAAACAATCACGGTTGAGATGTTAAGGTAAGTGAGCCCATATAGCCGTGCGAATGGATTGCACACGAACAACGCACAGATATTTGTAGATATGGACACGCCGGGAGTATAGAGATAATAAGTTGACTGTGGATCACAGACCTCCAATGTGTTGATAAAATACTTGTTGTGGTGTTGGCTTGGACACAATGTTCGCATGCATATATCAACATACTATATATAATATATAGAACATGCGTGAATTAAAAATAAAATATATGCCTGAATATTAATATATAATATGTATGATTCAATATATAGAACATGCATGAATTGGAAATTATATATGTCGGAACACAAATATATAATGCGTCTGAATCAATATATTAGATATGTATAAATATCTATATGTATGGATGGATATATAAAATACATACCAGTGTCTATATGTACGGATGGATATATATATTATGAATAAATAAACGTAATATGTATAACAAATATTTTATGTATAACAAATATATAAAATAGTATTTTAATACATTGTAGTAAATATATATAAAATCTATGAATAAATACTTTCAATATATAGAATATATATGTCAAGATGTATGGATAAACGCATAAATAACACATGAAGAAATGTATAAACTATGTATAAATAAATATGCTAAGTATGTATGAATAAACACTTTATGTATCAATGGGCAAATAATGTCAGTGTAGTGTATTTTACCTACACGCACACATGCATATATCAGCATAGAATTAAATACTTGCAGGTATATGCAAATGCGAATGAAATAAAAAGATAACGAAACGATCATATACATATATATACTTCACATCGTCACAAAAGACATACATGTACACACACACTGCCACACGCACAGACCTATACACACACTGCCACACGCATAGTCATACACACACACACAGTCACACGCGCAGGAAGACACTTCCGCTGTCATATGCAAGCAGAAAAACAACAACAACGCCTCCAGTGCCGCATAAACCCTAAACCCTCTCACAAAGACACAGAGACACAATCGCTTGAACCTGAAGCACACACCTGCGCCCGTTCGCCCAAAGTGAAGACGTTCTGTTTCTGCGCCAAGCGAGAAGTGAGGAACATGCGCTTGGTGCCCTCGGGAGTGCCGATAAGATCATCCTTATCAGCCACCTCGTCAATCTAAATAAGGATAAGATGACCAGGGCAATAAAAATGGGACACATCAGGACAGTATTAATTGGAACACATAAGGTCAGTAATAATAGGAACACACATATTAATTGGGACACATTAAGACAGTATTAATTGGGACACATTAAGACAGTATTAGTTGGGATGTGGACAAAGAACGAGTGTTCAAGGGACATGTGCTAAGCGTTGGACTAGTGCTGGACCAGTGGCCCTGGGAACACGCTACTACAGAGGCACACAAGCACAGACCAAACAACACAGGAGAGACGATTACAAACACAACATAATTGAAACATACATGTCTTATCACAGTCACACAGGAGAGACGATTACAAACACAACCCAATTGATACATACATGTCTTATCACAGTAACACAGGAGAGACGATCACAAACACAACATAATTGAAACATACATGTCTTATCACAGTGGACCATAAACCCTAAACCCTAAGACACCCACACATACTCCTAATGCGGTCAGCTTCTTCAGATACTGCTTGAAGAGCGAGAAGTAGATTTTCTGAAGCGTGTCGACGTACACGGCACACATCTCCTGCGCCACCGATCGGTTGTGTTTCTTATAGAACTACGGACAAGAGTGGGTGACCAGTGGTAGGTAGAATATGAGACACTAGAACAAGAGTGGGTGACCAGTGGTAGGTAGAAAATGACACACTAGAACAAGAGTGGGTGACCAGTGGTAGGTATAATACGAGACACTAGAACAAGAGCGGGTGCTTCCTCTTGATCATAAACCTCAAAACTTTGCTTTCATTGAGATCGACTGAATCAGTCTCAGCTGAAAGAGAAAAGACACACGAGCGCAATACAGGACCTCAATTGCAGAAATACAGCGACAGAAGGATATGTGCACATGGACGCAATGAGCATGAACACATAGCTACCTACGAGTATATACGCTATACGCCTGCACACACAGGTATATGTACCGGTTTACTGAGGATATGCATGTAATATATACATTCACATATGAACATAATATATATAAAATATAAAATATATTATAAATAAATGTATATAAATATATATAT
>NW_014038726.1:0-10885 GCF_001186125.1 Sphaeroforma arctica JP610 | reverse complement strand
TTAACAGCACCGAATGGCTGACCATACAAAATAGTATGCAGGGAGGGCAACGGGTATTTTGTCTGTAACCTTGATGGGACTAAAGCCCCCAAAAATCCTGACTCGATCAGTGATGAGCTACTTGGACATGTAAAAAGGGCCAGTGCTCCGGAAGCATTTACTTCCAAAAATCACGTACAACATCTAATTAATCGGTAATATGTAAGATTAGATAATGGTGGCAAGTTTTCCATCTTATGCCCCCTGAGGGACAAGTTTTTCCCTATACACAAACACCAACCTTTAGATAATCTAGTACTGTAAGATGTCACTTTCTACTCCTACGGAGGCTAAGAAGCATAAAGTTGGGGGGGCTGTAGCATCCAGGGATCAGTTTATCAAAAAGTCAATGCAAATCCTAAAACCCAGAATAATCAAATATTCAGTTGTGGAATTAGGATTGTAATATTTCTGATATTAGAGTCACCAAAAATATTAGCGGTAGAACCGGTAAGCTATACCGGGACTCCGCGTGTGATAGCAACACTCATGTATATTCTGAGTCTAGTGAAAACACAAATAGAGACTCAGTCCGGTTCTCTCAGACTAGGGACTTTTCCTAGCTGAGATAAGGACATCGACACTGTATAGTTCTTTTCCAACCCCCATAGATACGCATATTTTTATACACGAGCAATATTTATATATATCATAAAATATACATATATACACAATAAACTGGTATATCTATGTATATGAATGTACATCAATACACAACACTAGTACATATTTCCCAAAAAAAAATTCACCAATGCTGTATACAAAATCCAGAACCATACTGGGAAATATATACAAGACTGCGTTGTATACGCTAGAAAGGGTGTTTTCACGCAGTAACAAACATATTGACCAATCTGATTGACCGGCGGCGAATCGATACAGTACTAAATTAATTACAGCGCAATGCTTGACTACATACTACAGCTATGTGGTGGCCCATACGATATTAAGTTTCATAAACCCAAGCTACTCTATTCGATAGTTGAGCTTCAATGCCAGACTCACTGACCCTCTTTCTTAGTTGTCGAGTTATCGAAAGGTAGCAGTATCAATTATCATACTAATGTTGGGCACTATTCTTATTGCCATTGAAGTATCTTCTTTGTAGTATTTAACTGATGTGTGGTAATAAGGAAATGAACTAAGTCTATTGACCGCGAGCTCCATGTATCAGAAATTAAATTTGATTATCCCAAAAAAATAAAAATTGCTTACGCTGGTTGCAGACTATAGGATACCCGTACTCGTTAAGATATATTGTCTGCAGTATCATTCATATGTTCAATGCTTTGCTTGCTTGTGTTTAACACCTTGTCTCAATGCTTTCGAATTTTATTATTTGTAGTATTATTTGTTAGGTAATCTGGAAATGAACTGACTGATCCACTCCTTACTATATACTTCTGAACACTATAAAATTGATTAAATATCAAGCAAGTGTCTTTTGATAATTACGTAATTTATAATATCCTTGTGCATTTCGTTCAGAACATGCAATGTAACTGGTATGGTCACTGCTTTGCTGATATTGATTCACGCCTACCTCACACTCTCTTCATTCTAACTTGAACTTTATTATACATATTACTTACCTGGTTGGTACAACGTTTTTAACGTCACACAATCGTACCTTCGAAGTACGAAATAAGAAACAGCTTCCTTAATGTATTATCAGTTCATCTCATTTTGCTGCACTATATACTCTGTTATACCTTCGGCAATACGGGAAAGCAGTCTTTGTGTGCAAAATTTCAAAACATTCCGTCGATGGTGTATCATCACTAAACCGAAATGCCTATCTATATCAGCGAAGTGACCGTCTGGTCAGCATGCTATATCGAATTCCCGGGTGACTGGCTATTTGAAGAGATATTACATTGCCACTTTCTAGCAGTAAATTTGTATGTTTATGATATCAGCATGTTGATAGGGATGATGAAATGTATTTTAATACAATTTTTATTGTTATTACGAAATTGTGTAGTGTGTAGTACGATTCGATTTTAGTGCGCGTTCTTTGTCGTCAACCAAACATATACGTGTACAGGCAAGTTTAACAATTCTTTTGCATACGACCTTCCACATATTTCAGATCAGCAGCTTTGTACCAATATCGCTGTACATACGGTATGGGCTCGTTCGCATTATATGCGTATGTCGTGCGCTACTACTATCTTGTGGCGGCTATATATTGGGCATTTGTTCGCCCGACTATTTTGAAACAATGCAATATATACTGACTAGCTTTTAGAAGTTTGATTTGAATAACGAGTTGACTATTCCATCTAAGCTCTAAAGCATGTACATGGTCGAACCGACATTCTTCCTGTGCCTTGACACATATACTATCAGCCATCAATAACCAAATTAGACAACTGCCACTGTAAGATCACACACGAATATAGCACTTAATCGTAACACACTTATACAGAGATATATTCACCACTATAGTCGCCAATCGAACAGTGGTACGTAGCTGGCAACTATTTTCGTTATATGCATGAAACATAGTAGTTACGAACAAAAAAGATGAGTCACAAGATCACCAACGATATTCTGAGGCGCAAATGACCCTTGCCAAGTTGTGTCAACAAATAGGTCACCAGAGCGGTGGTAGCCCTGGTGACCCATGTGCTATTGTAGCGGAGACCGTGAATATCCATATACTCAAAATTTTGAGCGGCATCAGTACCGAGGCCTATTTGTATACTATATACCGCCGTATAGTGAACTGTTCAGTAGGTGTAGTCTTGCCGGTGGTGTATGTGGATATGCTCGAACTTAGTGCCGGCCACTGTTGTTTGAAACTGTACGCCAGTACAACGTTGGTGAACTGATAGTACAAATGTTGTAAGATCGACCAGAAATGAAAATGATGCATATGCCTCGTAGTATCCTTCGCGGTTGACTGCCTCACTATTTTATACGCCCTCGACTGATGCTATCTGTATCTACGATTAGAAAGCTCAGGACAGATGTAAGTGCTTATTGCGCATACCACATCCAAATCTGAACCGCATTTAACATTCTGCCTTATACAAGTATTCTTAACATAAAGATCCTTCCCGCACTGAACGATAGACGAGCTGCATATAAAATCTCCTTGATAGTTTTATTTGGCTTGTCAGATATGTCAGATCATAGAAACCAGTATGCTCTACTACTATTAATGAAAAATGCACGGAGTGCCATGATATTGCCTATACTTTGACACTAAAAACAACACTTGAACAAATGGTACACAAGGTTGTTTGATATTTCAGCGGCATGTGTTGTACAAGTTGAATATCGAGGTCATCATGAATACTGTCCTTTCACTTACAACTAGCATATAAGAAGGCTTTATATCTATATATAATAACACAGAAACGGCGCGTCAACACTACTATCTATATGCTGATAAAATGCACATCCAACTTAGTATTTTCAATCATATTTCACTCTCACTCGTGTGAATTTTACTTATGCGCAATACTTACACTTTTCAGCCACGAGCTTGCGACACTTGAACACGACAATGCCCGGCCCCATAGAAATTGCAATGTTGTGCACATTATGCAAGTTTTGACCAGCCATAGTGAGACCCGGGGGTATGTGCTCAACAGAGTGTATCGGAACAAAATCTGACGAAACTTATATAATTATAGCTAAAGTTTATCATAGTCAAGATGTTATTGACAAAGCGAGCCAGGTATAACGATAAATTTACTATTTATAGCATTAAACTTAAGATCACGGTTATTCATATAAGTCCATTTAAAAACTTTTAGTTATCCTGAAAGAGTGGATAAGTAAGTTTGCTAACTAAAAACAGCAAGGCAGTTTGATGATATCGAGTTTAATAACACAGACAAGATGATATTTCAGGTCGCGCCGATACATGACAATCCAAAATAGGATAAACAATTACAAGGGCAGTGTAGTCGAGACCAAAGTGGGTATTCCAAGCTCAAAGACAAGGCGGAATACATACCAGCAATAATTTATGAATGGCGTTATGTTTACGCGGCAATGTTGCCTAAATGAACTCATGGATAATTCATAGTTGAAATACCATACATTTGATTTATCGAGAGGAGCCATCTATATATCTATTTACCATATATATATTGCGTAGATTGTATACTTTTTTTTGGGTGCATAGTTGTTCTATTTGTAGAAGAATCTCGTCATTGCAGGAGACCACATTCAAAGGTGGGCTTCTGTGATCATTTCTTCGTAATATCCCTGTGATTATTCTGAAACATTATATTGAAATTAATATATGATCTTTGGCTGTGTGTACTTTTTTTCGCAAATGATGCGCCTCATGGCTTCATGGTAGGCTATATATACCTTTATGCCCAATAATTTATTAAACAGCTCTATATGTACTAATTAAGTGTATTACATATTTATGTAGCCTATTATTGATCAGAATATTTTATTTACATTCTACATTTTAGTTTATAATCAACTTTAGTGTTGAATGAATAAATGCTAGTTATGCGAGTGTTTTTTGTACACCCCAGTAGCTATCTATATTGAATCTACTATCCACTCCAGGAAAGTATACTGCATGACATGTATTAGCACCATCAGTGCAGAAAGAGACATTTTATTTGAACCCCAGCTGATGTACGCTATCGATGGCCGTGTATAATTGACTAGAGAATACACATGGGGGTCAGGTATTTGATCGCGACCTACGCTTTGAGTGACAAAGTTTTATTTCTGAGACAATGTATTTATATCGGAGATAGTCAGGAGTTTGGAATTGCCCATTGCTCGATATCGAAAAGTTATATTCACATGATATGGTAGCAAGTAGTTATAAAAACTAACCCTTGATAAGTATTAAATATCCATTGTAATGCCTGGAAACTTAATGCCGGTAATTATTTTCATACTCAATGGGGTGTCATATTTGTGTTGACACTGCCCGATGCAGTGTGTCTAACTGAATATTCTCTATATTCAATATCTGGTCACTTCTTTTGTACCAATAGGTGTACCCACCGCTCCAGTTCGCCGTGTTGGATTCGCTGGATTTTGATGCTGTGGAAACCATAATTCAGAAGCGTCTTTTCACATCGTAATCCCTCAAATGGATGAGTTGACTCAAAACCGGCTAAACCACCATTTCCCGCTCGTCAATGTGTGTGAACCACTACACGGTGTAAATGATACATATATTAGCTTAATTGACTTCATTGGACCAAGCGATTCGACCTCTTAGCTGAAGGGACTGTTATCCAATACATTGCTTCGCGCAATAAATATGTGTATATCGCTGTCGCCAATCCTGATGTTTTATAGTGGAGACGGTTAGTCAAGGACATCGACACTGGATAGTTCTTTTCCAACCCCCATAGATACGCATATTTTTATACACGAGCAATATTTATATATACATGTACATACACATGTGCATATATATCATAAAATCTACATATATACACAATAAACTGGTATATCTATGTATATGAATGTACCTCAATACACAACACTAGTACATATTTTTCAAAAAAAATCACCTAGCCGGAAATCGAATCCGGGTCTACCCCGTGGCAGGGGGCAATTATACCACTAAACCACTAGGTGTTGATGCTTACGCTCATAATTATAATATATATCAATTTAAATTTAGGTTTTTCGGTCGACAAAATGCAGGTTGCATTCATTCCTACCTATATACTATAAATATCTATATTTGTTGAATATATGACCACACTCGATCAACTAGATTTGAGATCGTGGTGAATTTGTCCAAGCACACTTTTTTTCTAAGAGTTTATTGTTGGGGATATTTGATCGGCGTTGTTAACTGCGAAACTCGAAGACCAAGACTCGACACGGGATCTAAACATTAGTTACAAGCACTTTCACTTCTGATAGAACAATGAGGTATATTGTCGCTCCTAAACTGTAATCAAACAACCGGTGCGTCCACACCTGACACATCACGAAAGTATCACCGACTTGTCTGGTATGAACAACCCAATATGCGCAGTTGATGGCTATATTTGGTCGTCCTACCATATTCGACAGTAATTACGAAAGATAGGGTTGTAATAGATCTTGTCCAGTGACAATAGCGAAGCATTTGTAATCCAAAAAGTATCTTTGTGATATACAAGATGTCTCTGCCCTTCTCAGCCCTTGGCTCGAGGTTCCTTATTTACATATATTCGACTCTCACTTGTAGTCATACGAGCGTTTATTCCTCTGGTCTGTGTATATATGTAAATATTGGTAGGTAATGACCTCAAACACCTTTGCATATGGAGACCATCTTTATGCTAAATTATCTGCAACGTCGCAGCAATCCGAAGCGGACGGTGACGCATCTAGAGAACACGGACTACGAATGCTGGTCGTAGAAAGATAACATATATGAATCACTCTTATCGCCTCACTGTAGAACAACAAACTATCAAGGTAACCAACGAGTGATACAGATTCTGTCCCCTATCCCTTCATCAACCCATAGTCTTCTCCCCTATTGTGCTAGTACCCATGCCCTCTGCTCCACTTCAATACTACTGAAGGAATCTAACGCTCCACTTTGAGTTACTAACGAAATCAAGGTAACCCGAGTTGCTGATAGAGCGATCGTCGTATATACCATAAGCTCGAGGATTATATATAGTCTCGAGTTTATCCTAATTACGAAACAAATGAGGGTAAATAATGTGATCCCGAAAATCAGTACACTCTGGTACACGACGAGATGGTTGATTACTTTATATACACATCAAACGGTCAAGTAACTACCCCTGCGTTTGCAGTCGATACAGTTGTTGTACACCCCAATGATGAGTATAAGACTGAAACAACTTCGTGGCATTCACGCTATGTTTGGACGTTGTGTATGCACTGATCATATCCTTAGTATGAAGTTTATCAACCGGTCGATATCTTTTATGGATGTTTGTATGGTCATAAGGTGCTCGAATATCTCATCGATATATAGAGTGAACTTCAAGCGATATAAGTTATTTATGGACGACCGGTCATACATAGTGCAGAAAGTTGACCTTGGCATACAATCGCTTACCAATTCGATTATATCGATTTATATATTCTCAATAACGAATAATACTCGATACAAAAACTAATAGGTTATAATTTTTTATTTGTATAATCAGATGATAAACGCATCACATCGTATACAATTTTTAACGCCCGGGTTGTATAATTAAACAAATAATAAAGTACTTCGTGCGCTACCGACAGCATACACGAACATTCTGAGGTCTTTTTATACCGTGTATGCGGACATTTCATGCGCATATTTTCTACAATATTTATCGTTGGTAAATTTGAAAATATTTGACGGAAGTTAGGAAAGTTTTAGGGTTTTAGTTGCCACGAGACGAATATTTCACAGATGTCAAGAGAGTTTGGGTACTAGATCGCCTGATAGTTATGGACTGCTTGATGAAACATCGATATGCAATTGGGATTATTAAATTCAAGACACGGCCGTGATTACTCTGATCCGCAATCGCAATCGCCCTACTATCAATCGGGGCCTGCTAATAGTCTTAGACTCGGCCTCTGCAATATCGAGGACATTGTCATGAATTAGAAAGTTCGTTTCGGGGGCATTTGCTGCCTACATGGCGATAATGTACATGCTGAAACATTCCAAAACCTCTAAACACATTCAATGAAATATGATATAGAACTTCTTAAAAAGTGATCATTTGTGGGTAAGGTATCCAGTTCACTAGCATTCTATACACGTTTAAACGTGCTTCGAGATGATATACGAAATCACGGAGGGAGTATACGTCCAAAAGTGAGCTAGTGACAAGTAAATTTTATTGCACAATCATGACGGTGGCCCATATACGAGTGGATTACAACTTAAGTGTATTGCGATAGACATATTAATATAACCTTAAAAGGCAATGATCTTGACTACGAATCCATGTGATTACATGATTCTGCTGCTACATACACATACAATTATCTACTGGGTATCAATAGCAGGGATCTGAAAATGGATCAAAACGCATAAGCGAAAACTACAAAAGCACAATATACAGTAGCTCATCACTGATCGAGTCAGGATTTTCGGGGGCTTTAGTCCCATCAAGGTTACAGACAAAATACTCGTTGCCCTCCCTGCATACTATTTTGTATGGTCCACCATTCGGTGCTGTTAACTTGTTCAATTCACTTTGATAGCGAACCATGACAAGGTCCCCTTCCTGGAAGTCTATATACTTCTTTTGGCATTTTCGATCGTAGCTGCGCGCATCTTCTCTTGATACCGTGCAACATTAATGTCTAGTTGTGGCCTGATGGCTTCTTCTCATTTTGCAGTCGCTCTTCCCAAGATACTGTTGTACTGGGTGCGGTCACTGGCACGTTGTAGTCCGTGAGTTGATTCTGTCTGCGACCAAAGTACACATTGAACCGTGGTGACTTGTGTCTTCTGGGTGTACGCAGATTGTGGCTCATCTGTACGAATGGAAGTCATGAACACCAGTTACCTAAATTATGTTCAACGAATTTCCGTAGCAGTGGCATGAAATCTCTGTGTGATCGTTCGTTCACACCTAAAACTTTAGGTTGATACGGCCGAGAGACTAGGTGTTGCTTTGGCGCTTCTTCAACAACTTTTGAAAGTATGTTGTGAACATATTCAGTGCCTTGGTCAGTTTGCATGATTTGTGGGAATCCATGTTCATATATGATTGGTACCAGCGTGAGTATCACAGTAGCCGCCGATTTGTCCATCATTGTACGTAAAATGACGTACGAAGAGTGCACATCAAGCCATACTAGCACATATGTGTGTCCTCTGTTGGAATACAATAGTGGTCCTATGGTGTCCACTTGGACTCTGTCGCCTGGAGATGCGGCTGTGATTGATTGTAAGGGATGAAATCCCTTTCTGTGCATCTTATTTTTGAGATATGGTATGCATCCGTCAATGAACTCGTGTACATGCTGTTGGATATCAGGCCCACGCCAATCATGTCCATCTACTTGCAACTTGTGTATCGTTTCCTCAGGAGTGTATTGTCTCAGGCTGTGGTATTGCTCGATGATGTTGACTCGTGTCTCATATTCTGTTGCATGTGGTGCATCTCCAGAGTGAACTGGTTCTGATGCTGCAACGTGTATAGCAGGTTGTTACCGCGTTGAGTCAAAGTATAGAGAATTTACTCCTCTTCTTGCGACTATTGTAACACCCCATGGGGACTTGCCACAGGCCTTCTTGCCCTCTTTGAGGAGAGTATTGTTTGTGTTTTCGACTAGCATCGGGTCTTCTTCTAGTAAAGACAAGAACTTTGGAAACACGTTGCATTGGGGTAGTAGGGTACACATATCGTGATGCTGGTTGCCTCTTCAATGACTTTGTCAAGGACATCGGGTATGAGTTCCCATGGTTGGTTCGCCCATGCATTCACTTCCTGCGCCCACTTTTGTTGTAGCACATTCTGTTCGTTGGTGTAGTATTTATCTGTATGCGCATTCTGTGCCGATGCAAACAGATCTACTGTGAACTTCCTAAACCTTCGTTCTGCTTCTCGATAGAATCTGGGGTGTAACATCCAGTCTATAGCCGCTATGGTTATAGGCATGTTCGTTTCCAAGGTGGTGTACTCTTGGCTATTATGTGTTGCCTCATTCGCCTTTTGTAATACTTTTGACTCTTTAGTACTAAAGTATTTTCATGTAGAGGTGACAACATGTCTGCCATCTGGATGTCCTTGCCTGGGACATGTATGATGGAGAAGTGGTGGTGGAACGTTTCGCTACCCATTTGGCTAGCATTGTGTGTAACGTCTGTTGACAGTTCATTTGCGTGAGCGCTTTGTGATCTGTCCACAGTGCTATGTCCCCCACTTGTTCCAGGCTGTATACCAGTGCTAGTAGCTCTTTGGTGTTTGTGCCATAGCGTTGTTGTGCTGGATTCAAGCCTTTTGAGAAGTACAGGATCTCTCTTCTAACTCCATCGATGACTTGAAATAAACACCCTCCTTTGCCATAGTCACTAGCATCATTCATAATTTGAAACGGTACCCCAACGAGGTCGTCCAATCCGGCAGAAAAATTGCATAACCGCCGAGTCAAGCTTAAAAATTTACTTTTCAGAGCAAAACAAATAGCATATGAAGAAGCGGGCGACAAATACTCAGCGAGCGAGAGAGATTGAGACATAGACACAGGGAAAGATACTAAGACAAGCAGTGAGCGACAGGTAGATAGACCTCTAAAGACTACCCGAGGAGATGAAATATGACCATTATCTTGCTTTGAATGAGACTGTTCGGACACACATTTCTACAAATTCATAGTTCGGGGTTGTATAATACACCTTAACCAGCTGATTATTGTAGAATGCAGAGTTCAGACATCTTGGAGCGATAAGATTCAGGTTATTTAAAAACAATCAGCATTACAACATCGATTTATTAATTATTATACATTATAAATATTTCATAACTTAATATATCCTCGATGGTCTAGTTGGTTAGGACGTGGTTCTCATAGTTCAAATTTGTTCCGATGAATCGCAAATGCGTTATTCCGAGGTCGCAAGTTCAAGTCTTGCTCGGGGAATTTTTTCGCCTATATATATTTTTGCTCATATATATTTTATCTTGTTTACAACGTCATACGATTTCAAATGAATATGCAGTACAGTCAAAAATCGATAGTGCGAGAATCCTTTGGCCGGCAACGTTTTCGTAGATTGCCGATGGTTTTATAAGAGTATATCGTCGATGGGTTGATGAGAGTATATCGTCGATGGTTTTCAAGTTTAGCCTAATATATATCAGCTGGTTGATTTATAGTTTATTTAATTTGTTTTACACGACTAAGATTGCGTCGTTATATA
>NW_014038727.1:7246-10907 GCF_001186125.1 Sphaeroforma arctica JP610 | reverse complement strand
TCACATACACTCACTAACGCAATCCACTCAAATGAGGAGACGCCTTTAGGCTATTCGCACGGACACACACAACCAGAACAATCGATGTGGTCATGTGATCAGAGTACGCAGCTGGCGTGTGTGCTGTGTGTGCATGTGCGTGTGGTGATGTAATGCAAGTTAATGTTTGGCAGAAGCATGCTACGGGTGCACCCAAGCCAATCCACGGACACTCGTGTATATCTAACACAGTAACAACGGAAGACGTACGCATCGACCTGGTTACAGACATCACCATGGCAACCCATCTGTATCGAAACAGCCCACACACACACACACATACCTTCATATGCTAGTGGTAGACACACACACACCCCTTCATATGATAGTCATAGACACACACATCTTCATATGATAGTCATAGACACACCCACACCTTCATATGATAGCCATAGACACACACACACTGACATGTGATAGTGATAGACACACACCTTCATATGATAGTGATAGACTGACTCCATGATGTCTGTAATTTTGCGCACAATCTCGTGCTGGTGTTCGGCGTAGTCATTCGCCACACGCGTAAACTCGGTCAGGAGCAGTCGCTGCTTGACTGTCAGTTGCTTGGAGAGGGCTGACCTCAGCAGTGGTATGAACCGTTGGATCACGGCCAGGCATTGGGAGGTCAAGGCTGTGTGTATGGGTGTGTGTAAAGGTGCGAGTGCGAGTGTGTATACGTGCGAAATGTGAGTGTGTATGGGTGTGTATAAGTGCGAGTGTGAGGTTATGAGTGAGAGAGAGAGAGAGAAGAAAGTGTGTGAGTGTGTGCGAGTGTGTGTGTGTGTGTGTTTGTGTGTGTGTGGTGTGTGTGTGTGTGTGTGTGTGTGTGTTGTGTGTTGTGTGTGTGTGAGTATGTCCACATATAAGTGCATACATCACGTGTACTTATACACACCAAGTATAAGTTTAAGAAATGCAAGGGAATAGCTATACTAATCACATTTTTTAATAGACTATACGAACTATACTAATAGACCATGTTACGAACATGTCTGAATAGACTATACTAATAGACTATACTAGCAACATGCCCTACACACTATACTAATAGACTATACCAATCACATGCCTTAATAGACTATACTAATATACTATACTAATAACATGCCTTATACACTTTACTAATAGGCTATACTAATAACATGCCTTATACACTATACTAATAGACTATACTAGCAACATGCCTTATACACTATACTAATAGGCTATACTAATAACATGCCTTAATACAATATACTGATAGACTATACTAACAACATGCCTTATACACTATACTAATAGGCCATACTAATAACATGCCCTAATAGACTATCCTAATAGACTATACTAACAACATGTCCTATACACTATACTAATTGACTATACTAATAGACTATACGAATCACATGCCTCGAACTATACCAAAAGACCATACTACGAACATGTCTTAATAGACTATACTAATAGAATATACTAATAACATGCCTTAATATACTATACTTAATTGACTATACTAATAACATGTTTTAATACACTATACTAATAGACTATACTAATAACATGTACATACATACATATATATATACATACATACATACATACACATGTACAAATATACATATTCGGACGTAAAACAATAGTCAGTCATTGATATTACGAGGCAGCTTAACCAATTCAGCAACCAATCACATTCACTTGCCCACTCGTTCAATCAAACCACTTGACAAGTACAGACATGTACAAGAAAAGATCACCTCAAAACAAACAACACGCACATAGACCACCAACCACATAAAGACTTACCCAGATGTGACCCTAAACCCCTAACCCTAACCCTAAAACCCTAAAGCCCCAAACGGACATACCCAGATGCTTTGCTGTGATGGTTTTGAGCCCAACCACCTCAATGGCCCCCGCTTGAAGTATTAACTGATGCACACGTGCGTTGTAGAACTACAGGGCCGCAACAGGTCAGCCGAAGAGAAGCAGTGCAACGATCAGCAAGAGGTAACCGAAGGGCAAGTTATGCAACGGTCAGCAGAGTGATTGAGATGGTGTGAGAGCGATGTATATCATAACGTAATGATAGCTGTAGAGTGTGCGTAGTGGCAGTACATAGTGTAGCTGAGTGATTGAGATGGTATGAGAGTGATGTATATCATAACGTAATGATAGCTGTAGAGTGTGTGTGTTATAACGTAATGATAGCTGTAGAGTGTGTGTGTTGGCATTACATAGTGTAGCTGAGTGACAGAGATGGTGTAAGAGTGATGTATATCATAACGTATTGATAGCTATAGAGTGTGTGTGTTGTTGTGAACGTGCCTGAGTGTAGCCTGGTAGTGTAGTGGGCAGAAACTAACGTGATAGTCACCTGCATTGCCATACACAACACCGTGTTTGATCTAACAGTATTTAGTGATACGCACTCAGCCAGTGCAATGCAGTGAAATTATACGACCAATGGACAAGAAACGTTGCCGAGAGCTTTAACCCCAAACCCTAAACCTTAGAACATATCAGGTTAAGCTTTAACCCTGTATCCAATCGAGCTTGATGATACTAATATGTACCTCCATCACAATCCGAGACAGTTCGAAGCATGAGGTGCGGCTGTGCTATTGAGCTGGTGGTGTGCAGTGCCACGCACGTACAGCCCTACACCTTCCTTAAACCCTAAATTGTGTGTTGCATACTCGAGTCAAATCTGTCCGGTGTGGAGGGAATGGTTCAGTGTGACTATCACCGACGCCACAACGTTAATAGTCACATAAACTAAAAGGCGGCTGTCAGTACTGCTATTGATACGGTGGTTGCCAGTACTGAAATTTATAAGGTCGTTGTTGTATTGTTATATATAAGGCGGTTGTTAGCACTGTTATTGATACGGTGGTTGTCAGTACTGAAATTTATAAGGTCGTTGTTGTATTGTTATATATAAGGCGGTTGTTAGTACTGATATTGATAGGGTGGTTGTCAGTACTGAAATTTATAAGGTCGTTGTTGTATTGTTATATATACGGTGGTTGTCATTACTGAAATTTATAAGGTCATTGTTGATTGTTATTTATAAGGTGGTTGTTAGTACTGTTACTGATACGGTGGTTGCCAGTATTGAAATTTATAAGGTCGTTGTTATATTGTTATATATAAGGTGGTTGTCCGTACTGTTATTTATAAGGTGGTCGTTGGTATTGCTATATATAAGGCGGTTGTTAGCATTGTTTAGTATAAAGCGGTTGCTAGTAATGTTTATTATAAGGTGTGTATTGGTATGCTTTAGTGTGGCGGTTGGTGAGTGTCGTGATAGCGATACCTGAATATTGTGATGCGTATGACTGCAGAGTGACTAAATCAGTCCGGTCGAGCGCTACGAACATTTCGTTCACAATGGTATATGTATACATGTATATATAAAACACATGCCAAAAAAACAAACAAACACACACTTATATATATATATATATGTATATATATATATCTATATATATATATGCATACACACACACACACACCTGTAACAAGTCGATGGAGCTGTTGAGGACGTCCGTTGAGACTTTAGTGATGTCCATGGCACAAATGGCATACTCTTGTAGCAGTTGCAAGAACATCAGCAACGAACCCACCACGAAGTATGGCT
>NW_014038727.1:0-5115 GCF_001186125.1 Sphaeroforma arctica JP610 | reverse complement strand
TATGTATGTATGTATGTATTTATGTATATGGTATATAGCCAACTATATCCAATCCAATACATGCCCAAAGACGACTGTTTGTGCTGACATACCTACGAGATTCTCCCCTTCAGCCACTTCATAGTGTTCTTTGAAGAAGTTATTGGCGCTCTGCTGAAATTCAGATGCAACATCCGCTTTGACCCACCTCTCATTATCGAGATACATTTGTAGTTGCGTCTGCGTTTAACCGTTTAATTGTACTTCGTTTGGTTAGAGATATCAAAACGTATTTGGTTTGCGTTTAAGTGGTGCATTGCGTGTACTGTGGAAACTTGAGTGTTGGGTAAATAGCAACCTTTACGTACGCGTGTGTGGCTTAGTTGAATACGTTGACGCTAGTGTCGGGTGCGGCACACGACTTTGTGCGGAAAACTGTGGCAGATTTAACGCATATGAATATGAGAACATGAGAGACTTTCACCCGTGAACGAGTCGCATACAGTCAAGCGGGGCAGTGCGTATTGCGATACAAGGACTGTTGTTGTCTGAAATACAATACTATCAGTTTATAGTGCTACTAGTTTGAAATACTATTACTTTCTAATACTTTTCCTTTCTAATACTAATACTTTCTAATACTTTTCCTTTCTAATACTAGTACCTTCTAATAATACTAGTTTATAATACTATTACTTTCTAATAGTTTTCTGTTCTAATACTATTACTACCTAACACTATTACTACCTAACACTATTACTTCCTAATACTATTACTTCCTAATATTACTACTTTCTGCGGTGCTCATCGGTACACCTCTCGCCATCATCGCCCAACCGCAGCTTTAACCAGCGTCGCATCTTTACGCCTGCGCCACACCGAACACCACACCCACACCCACACCCATCGCACATGGATTAAGCTCCTGCTACCTACCTACTTCCTCTTATGGTAATGAGCGAACAATATCTTGCACATTGCTACCTACCTTCTTCCTTTTATGGTAATTAGCAAAGAATATCTTGGACATAGATATTAAGTCTCCCCTGAGCCCGGGGGTGCTGCGGGGCACTGCGTCGTCTGTGTGGGCCACAAAGTCACACATGATGCGATACAGCCGACTGAACTGGTCGTAGCTGAGTTTGGGCAGCAGATCTGACCGCAGCTGCAGCAACTTCGCACAGCGCACGTGCATGACTGGGAGGGGATGGCGGTTTAGAGGTTTAGGTTTTCAGGGTTTTAGGGTTTTAGGGTTTTAGCATTTAGAGATGAGATGGGAGGAGATGGGATGGGATGAGTTGGGGTGAGGGGGTTACATTGGGAAGGGAGATGCGGATATGGCTCGGTGATTGGTGCATATTTACATAGCTGCTGTGCATATTTACATGGCTGCTATCCAGACACCAACAATTGGACAAATGTACCTGAGGTACATTGGACAGGTGCATAGACTTTGGGCCCATAAAAGGTTGGACGGAGAAGGAGCAGGGTCCCAAAAAAGGGGGTACATATATACATACACACATACATACATACATACATACACACACATACATACATACATACATACATACATACATACATACACACACACATACATACATACATACATACATACATACATACTTACATATATACATACAACCGTATATAGTCTATTTTAAAAGGAGAGCCATGAGAGAGGGTGTATATAAAGATATATAGGCTGGTCTTTGAATTCGCACTTGGAAATAGGATCTTATTCATAAGCTATTGCTAGGTGGTGAGCATTCACAATACAGTGTGTGTGTGTGTGTGCTCTGTTATAACTCACCTTCCGATGCGCCGCAAACGATGTCTGAGCTGACTCTCATGATAGTGTCCACGTAGACGTTCTTCTCGGCACCTGACCTGTAGAGCGACTTCTGGGATAGATGTATGTAAGTAGGTGGATATGTAGTTAGGTGAGTGTTTGGTTTACTGGATGCATGTATGTATGTAAGTATGCATGTATGTATGTATGTATGCATGTATGTATGTAAGTATGCATGTATGTATGTGATTATGCATGTATGTATGTAAGTATGCATGTATGTATGTAAGTATGTATGTATGTATGTAAGTATGCATGTATGTATGTAAGTATGCATGTATGTGCTTAGATGAGTGTCTGGTGTGCCATACATTTGTGCATGTATTAATGTCTCGTCCTGATCCATCACATGTAGATGTCTTCATATGAGTGTGAGATTGGGCCTGTGTGCCTGCGTGGTCTGTTCGTATCACTACACATGCATACAAGAAAAGAATCACAAACACGCACACAGACACGCACACACCCATACATATACACATGTGTATAAGAAATGGTCACAAACACACACAGACACGCAGACATCCATACAAGTACACATGTCCTCCTAACCCTGCCTACTTACATCTCCCGTGGCTGTATTTGTATTTGTATATGTATTTGTATTTGTATTTGTATTTTTTTTGTATTTGTATTTGTATTTGTATTTGTATTTGTATTTGTATATGTATATGTATTTGTATTTGGATTTGGATTTGGATTTGGATTTGGATTTGGATTTGGATTTGGATTTGGATTTGGAATTGGAATTGGATTTGGATTTGGATTTGGATTTGGATTTGGATTTGGATTTGAATTTGGATTTGTTTTTGTATTTGAATTTGAATTTGAATTTGTATTTGTATTTGTATTTGTATTTGTATTTGTATTTGTATTTGTATTTGTATTTGTATTTGTATTTGTATTTGCAGGGATGTGTAGACCATATCCCCCTGTGTTAGCCACTCTGCCTTTTGTGGGTATGGTGGGTCTGCTCGGACCACTACACATGTATATAAGAAAAGAATCACAAACACACAAGCACGCAAACACCCATACATGTACACAGGCTCTCCTAACACTGTTTACTTACATCTCCCGTGGCTGTATTTGCATTTGTATTTGCATTTGTATTTGCATTTGTATTTGTATTTGCATTTGTATTTGCATTTGTATTTGCAGGGGTGTGTGTACCGTCTCCTCCTGTGTGGGTGCTGTTTGCTGTGGTGGGTCTGGTGGGTCTGGAGAGTGATCCATTACACTGCTGAGGCCCATTTTCATTCGTGTATGAGCCGTGTGTGCCGCTATGGCTGTTGCTGTGGCTGTGGCTGTGGCTGTGGCTGTGGCTGTGACTTGCTAGCACCTGGAAGGTTGCGTTGGTGATGACTTCGTGGGCTATGGACACGTTGGACAGTAGGGTGTTTAGCATGTTGAACTGCAGAAGGAGGAGAGAGAGGGGATCTTAGGGTTTAGGGTTTAGGGATTAGGGTTTTAGGGATAGGGTTTTAGAGTTAAGGTTGGGGGGGGAGGTATTAGTACGTGTACGATGGTCGTGTGATAGTGTTAGGGTTTGGTGTGATAGTAGGTATTTAGCATAGCATGTGTAGCTGCCGGCGACAGAGGGTGGCCCATACCATCGCACCAGTAGAGATCTGGATGAGGTCATAATGTGAAGGAATCAGTCGGTGCGCTGAACGGCACCAGGGTTTAGGGTTTAGGGTTTACCAAGGCTACAACTGACACCAGAAGACTTGTACTACGCTTCAGCCTTATGGTCTCCGGATCGGGTTTGTTGCCGTCAACTCTCATCAACCACATTAAATACAAAGTACATAAACCAATCCACCCACCCCATCCCACACACCCATGACATGCACATACACCTCATAATACATCAACTCAATCCACACAGCATAGTACATAAGCACCCACCCACCCCATCCCACACACCCTTGACATGCACACTCACCTCATGACACATCATAGTACATAAACACCCACCCACCCCATCCCACACACCCATGACATGCACACTCACCTCCTGGAACATTAACTCAATCCACACATCGTAGTCCATGCGGCGCATTTGTTCGGTGAGTGTCGTCCTCTCATCCCCTCCCACAGCCCCTGCACCCACTCCAGCCGAACTCGTGCGCGCGTGCGACTGTTTGAGACCCCCCAAAACACCCACATTAAGACCACCCCCATTAAGGCCCCCCCCACACGCGCCGTCTCCGAGACCTCCTAACTTTTGTCTGTATGGAAAGGTTTTAGGGCTTAGTGTGTAGAACTTGATGTGTATATTTGTGATTAAGTACCGAACTTCTGTCTGGATGTACATATATAGACTTCGGATTTTGGGGATAAGAAACCTACACTACAGTCTGCGTGAGAATGTAATCCAATATCAGTTGTAGGTAAATACTTTTAATTATAAATAGATGTACCTACACACACTCACTATATATTGTAGGTAGAGACTACTGATTATATGTAGGTGTACCCACATCACAGATTGCCAAGCTCACTCTCTGTTGTAGGTAGAGAATAGAGTATAAATGTGTACCTACATACACTCATTATATATTGTAGGTAGAGACTATTAAATGTATGTATGTTCGCCCTCACATATGGACACTCTCACTATATATTGTAGGTAGACACTATTGATTATATGTAATTCACCATCACATATTGTCACACTCACTATATGTTGTAGGTAGAGATTATTGAGTATATATGTGTACCTACGTACACTCACTATATATTGTAGGTAGAGACTATTGACCATATGTAAGTTCAACACTCACTATCTGTTGTAGGTAGATATTATTGAGTATATAAGTGTACCTAAATACACTCACTATATATTGTAGGTAAAGACTATTGAATATATATAAGTTCACCATCACATATTGTCACACCCACTATCTGTTGTACGCAGAGTCTACTAGAGGGCTGCCACAATCTTCCAACACGGTACACAATCAGTCTACAACACACCAGCCAATGCGTATGAAATTACTTTCCTTCCACCAAACTATGCAGATCACAAAAGTGCCGCTCAGCGAAATGTAAGCTGTTAAGAGGCTCTGTAAAGGCCGTGGCTATCGCATACCAACCCACAACTCCCCATTGCGCGTCGTTAGAAGTAGCAACCCACCCATCAGATGATAGGATATCGACACACACTTATACACTTGCAATGATTCTTGTGCGGGATATATATATATATATATATATATATATATATATATATGTTGTATATATATATATATATATATATGTGTGTGTGTGTTAGTTAT
>NW_014038728.1:4557-10912 GCF_001186125.1 Sphaeroforma arctica JP610 | reverse complement strand
TGTCTACGTGGTCTATAAATAATTCACCTCGTGTGAATTAATTGTAAACTAATTCTAACTCCACACTGATAGTGATTTAAGGGGACTTTTACTACATTAGGTCTATGAATGTAAACACCGTAGCACCTTCCATTCGTCTCAGTAACTCGTTTATACGAGGGAGGTGGAAACTATGAGTCGGCAATAACTTATTTATTGGACTCATATCTAGACATACTCTGACTTTCTTAAATGTTCCGTCAGAATTGTGTTGATCAACTGCCAATAATGATAAGTTAACTGGCGTTTGTTGGTAGTTGATTTCGATTACCCCATCGGATAACCATTTCTCGACTTGTTCTTTAACTACAGCTTCGTGTCTCCAAGAAGCATAGTTTCTTGAAGGGCATTTGAGCTTAGTAAAGTCTACCTTTGTTAAGTCAAAGCTGACATATCCGTCGTTAAAACGGAATTTTGCCCAAATCTGTGATCTTTATCTTCTTATTTACTAGAATCAGATCCATGATTTTGTCCTCAAAGTCAGGTATTAATGCCTTGACTGTGTCTGACGGGGCTTACATGGTTTCAGACAGTTATCGTCTGATTGATCCTTTAATGGATCTATGTTATTTGGTAAATTAGTTACTGTTATACCTAAAGTGAGCAAATCACTCATTCCGACTATTATGTCGTACTTCTGTACATCTTAACTATCACAGCCTGGGTAGTGATATTTATATCGTCGGCCAGGGAGATTTTAACATCTGTGGCCATGGTTTCACACTTAGAAGTTTTGTCATCTGCTATGATTGAGTATTTTGAGTTCGCCTTTCAATGTCTTTCATTAATGCAAAGCGGTCGGATATATATGAAATTTCTGAACCAGTATCAATCAACGCAAGGACTTTATTTCCATTGCAATATACAGGGATTATTACACGCTCGTCTAAAGAGTCGTTGTATTTCCTTTGTAACGATTGCACAAGGTAGTACTTTCATTCCAACTGAATGTCGGGCCTTTTGTCACAAGCTTGGCGTGATAGCCATTGATCTTCTCACACTTGTCACACTCAGTAAGAAAGTGTGTACAGGTGGGTGCATGTCTGCCATTCCAATAACCGTTAGGGGTCAATTGGTACATATTGTGTCCACATTTCTCATCCGCACATTTCTTAATTTGCTTATACGGGGATTCCTCTGACCCGGCACGCACCTTCTGAACAGGGCGTGCATTCTGAACAGAGTCACGAGGACGTGTCTGAGGAGTCTTCTCATTGGAAGTCTGCCGAGATACGTACCCTTGGTCAATCTGGTCACGCGGTTTCTTAACAACCGCCTTCTCTCTCGAGGTCACGCTCTGCTTAAGCGCAGCTACCTGATTCTTAAGTTCAGTATTTTCTTCGATCAACTTACTTATACGAGTTGGTTCCGTCGATTTTGATTCTGATTCGGGCTGGCTCTTTGAGCTTTCCTCTTCTTCATCGTCCTTCGGTGGTTCTTTTTCACCTTGGGATTCGTCATTCTCCTCCGTAACTGGGAGATCATCTTTCTGAGTAATCTCATCAGGGTTGTTTGGGGTAGTCTTAAACGCGCCCATTGCTTCACTTCGTGGCTTCGTAAATGAAAGCTTAGAAGTAGAAGCAATAGTTGGCCCTCTGGCTCTTTCTTCGGAGGACTTCTCTCTTAATGGAGTAGTCTCTCTCTTGTCCGTTGCATTGTTCTGACTGTTAACGCCAGCGACAATAGCTTCGGCTACGGTGCCGTTAAACGCATCGGCAGCTGCGGCAGACGCAGCAGCGGCTGCAGCAGTGGCAGCGTCTTTATCCATATTATTATTTTAAGCCTTTTGCTTCTTAGAAGGGGCGTGGTCTTTCCTGGTCATAATCTTAACTTATGACTTCAAGCTATTCTCTTAACGAATGACTGATCTTTCTTGGTCATAACCTTAACTTATGACTACAAGCTATTATCTTAAGGAATCACTGGTCTTTCTTGGTCAAGAAATATTTTATGGTAGTTAATTACCACTACGTTTAAGCAGTCTAAGTAGTTAATACTTTTACTAACTTTAAAATGTGTACATTTCGGTCTATCATGGCGATATTAACGTCTTAGAGTAATTAAGCGGTTAAGTCTAAGTATAGTTAAATTCGAAATAAATGAACGAAATGAGTCTTTTTAGTAAAGTTAGGTATGCCTCGTGAAAACAGCAATACTCTGAGAGATTGTGAGGCTGAGACATTGCCTATATATAATCCTCTCAGTTCGATGGTTGTCGTCAACTTTGGGGTTAGGTTGGTGAGGATAACGATTGAAGGTTGTCATAATGAGATCTGCCGACGGATAGAGTAGGGGTGTACTCATGATAGGGGCGAAAGCAGTGGGAAGAGGCTGGGGGACACGATGTCTACTATTGGCTGTAGTGGACACGGGAGGGAAAATAAAATGAACAACGAGATCAATGCTGGAAAGAGATGTAGTCGGCGGGCGAGGTGCAGACGGGGGAGAACATATGATATGAGAGATTGAGGCGCATTAGAGGCTGGAGGAGCAGGGGATACTGCGGGTAACGGATGATTGGTGACTACCGGCGGTGGGAGGCGAGGTACGTGGGAAACAGGGGTAGTGATCGGCGAGTCGAGGGTGTACCATTCCACGGGGATGGTGTAGCCGGACTGTGTGGATGAACGAGTGTATCGTTTGCCAGTGGAATTCCACTGAGGTAGTTCATCAGAAAGAAACTTGACGTCGCGCGAGCAAATTTGTCTCTGCGTGGCGAAAGTTTGTATCTTCCAAGTGTCTGGTGTACAGTTGAGTTCTCTGCCAAGGAAACCCTCAAATCCTGCTGGCGAACCATACTTATGAGCTGACTTGGCCTTCTTGCCTGATAATTTAAACATAACAACACATCCATAGCGTGCTTCAGGAAAGCGAGGCTCAGTAGTGCCATGTGCTACTTGTCAGGTGGTGAGTGGAGGCGTTCGGCGGCGGCCAGGTTCGCGGTCCGAATGGTATCGGCATGGGCCTTAGTATGAGACCACAATGCAATAGGTTGAAGGGAATCAATGAGAAGCAAGGTAGTGAGCTCATTAAGGGTACGGTGAGGGCTTTCGGCCTTGCTGTTGAGTTGAGGTGTGTTGGCAGGTGACTTTGCAGGGCCAGGCCTCGAGAGAGTAGCATGTCCCGGGTGAATTGGCTTTGAAATACACTATCGCCATCCGCGAACATCGTGTGCGGACGATATTGTGCCGGCACCTGTACCAAGAGAGCTAGAAGTGCTTTTGTCATATTTGCTTTGTCGGGGCGGACCGAATGCAATCCATAGCACGTGCCATCACAAAACATATTAAGAATGTACCGATTCCCATAACGATCCTTGAGTAGTGGACCCTGCAAATCAACGTAAAATTGCTCTGCAGGGCCGTACACGGAATTGGAAACAGCATGCTTGACCGGTTTGCTCTTTAATTCCCCCCCTTGGCGCACAGGGCAGTGCTTTGGAAACTCTGGACTGGCATTATGTAATAGCAGTTTGAAGATTATGGTTGGGGGCAATAGCAAAGCGTAGGGGGGCAACAAGTGCAACCAATGTGTAAACCCACGCGGGTTTGCCAACGGCAGCCACATCACGCTGAATACGCGATATGAAGAGCGACCACCATGAGACACAGGGATGCAACGGAACGCATATGGCGAGGATGGTACCGAGGCGGATGTTCAAACAAAGGGGATCGGATAGGTGAGACCAGCGCGGATTACTGTAGGCGCGTTTGTTGAGATAATCAACCTTGGCGAAACAACTTACGATGCCCTCCTCCGGCCCAGCAAAGCGAGGAACTTATGCGTTAGGCGAAGAGGCACAAACATTGGTTGTAGGACTGTAGTTGAGCAAGGACATGGTCTTCTTCCAATCGTCACGGTTGAGCATTCATGTAAACCGTTATGTACTTTAATAGCTAAAGTACATTGACTACTTAAAATAAAACGCAAGAGACTAAAAGTAAGTTAGCTTACAAGTCCGGTTGTTAATACTTGTTACTCTTACGTAACAAGTAAAAGACTAAGGCCTTAGTCAGGGGGCACCCGACTATTGTAGGCTGCCGAGTCTCAGCCATCATTGATATTTTATTAAGGATTTCTGAAAATCTAATAAAGATTCAATTCTTTTAGTTAAATGGACGGTTGGCACATTTGGCGCCTTTTCAATATCTCTTAAGAAATATTAATTTCTAATAATAGAATCATTCGATTGATATTTTTAGAACTGAATTTAAATGGCCACTTAAGAAAAATAAAAAATAAAAATAAAAATAGACAGGCCGTCCCCAGGTTGGTGTGATAAGGCCCTAGGGGTCGGTGGTATTATTAATAATTAAATAATTTAGTTTGTAAAAACTAAGTTTATTAATTACCAGTTTGTAAAAACCTTAGTTTATCTTTTTAAAGAGTAAACCTAAATAACCTTCAACGTTTATACTATGAGCCATCTCGTATAGTATTTTATAAAGGAAAACTATTTATTATATATAACTCAAATTATATATAATTCATGTATTAGCAATAATACTTAGTAAAAGCTTTACATAAGACAATGCTGGATTTATTAGTTTAATTAGATAGTAATATATTATATGAAGTTTACTCTAGGACCTGCTATGATATCATCCACACTTCGATAGTGACCATAAGCGGCGGTGGCTGCGTTAGAGTCACGTTGTCTTTGGCTGCCATGTGAATGGCTACTGAATCGACAGTTACTACTGAATCGATTACTTCTGATCTAGATACTACTGGTGCAGCTACTACTGCACCAGATACTAATACGTCAGCTACTGCTTCTCCGGTAATAATACGAACAGTTGCACCAGATTATCTGACATTTACAAAAGTTAATCTCTGGAAGGAGTATCAGCGCCGTATGAAGTTGGACAAGAATCTCGTGTTAACCACCAGGTACGATATAGAATCGGGTTCGCTTGTTCCCAATCAGCTCTCCAAGTCATACTCCTGAAAAGGACCTCCATCTACTGCTCCTAAAGAGGTTTTAGCCAAAGTCTTGGAGATGAACGATGTTTCGCATACAAAACTAAAATTCATACTGTAAAAGCCGGGCCTCCACATTATAATCTTGTAATATAAACGTACTCTTAATAGTACGTGAAACGTACTCTTAAAAGTACGTAAACTTAGTTTTCTTTAAATGGTTTTTAACGGTTTTTATTAATTAAATACCTTTTCCATTTCACATATCAGATATTTGGACAAGGCCATTAAAAGGCCCCAGCTAAATACCAAATATAATTATTGGTCTAGTTCTATTAATAGAACTCTTTTTACCTTCCAAATCTATTTATATCTGAATACTTCGGTAGCGAGATGGCTCAACCGAACATAGGTTTCTAAGGACTATTAGCGTTGCTTAGTTTATCATCCGTTCAGCCAACCACATGTGCCAGTCTGATGAAGGCTAAGTCGGTAATTCTTGATAAGTGGCAAGTTATTGGTTACTGCAATAACTATGGACATCAAGAATATTTTTCTTTTGTCTTTTCTTTTTTTTCTAAAGATAGGATTTTATGAGTCTCTCGGATTCGCCCCAACGAAACATACCATAGTTTCTAATAGAGCGACAACGAAACACTAAATAAAATCCCGTCGGCGAAAACAGTACTGAGAGGATTATATATAGGCAATGTCTCAGCCTCACAATCCCTCAGAGTATTGCTGTTTTCACGAGGCATACCTAACTTTACTAAAAGACTCATGTCGTGTATTTACTTTTAAATTTTGATATACTTAGACATAACCTAAGCGTTTATTTACTCTAAGGCGTTAATATCGCCTTAATAGACCGATACTTGCAATATCTCATTAGCAATATATTCCTATGAACTTTGACCCTGTAGAAATACGAGCGCGTGCATCAAACAATAACAAAAAGGCAGTAGCAAATGCTACAGATGAAGTTAAAGACAATCCAGCAATACGTCGTACAATATCATTTGTTTGCAGAATGATGGCTATGTTTAATGACCCGATACATCTCCCACTTTTCATGGCGACAAAATCTGGACATAAAAACCGGACAATGTTGGACAATGGGCAGATCAAGTGGAAAGACCCATGCTGGGTACTTTTGGCAAAGAACTATAGTATTCCCAATTATTGTTATAATCAAGGAGAGATTGATGTGGCTGTGAAGGCGGGAGACCTATCAGCTACTGGTACATCACCGAAAATGCCATCACTGCCTAATTTAGATGCATGGAACAAATATTTGGAGAATATAGCTAATGATCGAGTATCGTGTGCTAACCCGCAAATATTTGTAAATGCTGTACGAAATGCCGACCCTATGGATATAATATATATATAA
>NW_014038728.1:0-4537 GCF_001186125.1 Sphaeroforma arctica JP610 | reverse complement strand
TAGTGCGGCCGTATACTACGAACAACTATAAGTATAGTGTAGTGTAGATACTAACACTATATATATATATATATATATATATAAAAATGTATATAAATACTATAAATATATATTATATCTATATATATATATGTATAGTATATAGTATATACGCCTATATACAAATTTTAAATATATATATAATGTTTTAATTATATAATTACATATACATACAATTAAACTATGAATATATATAAATATATATAAATATATATATACATATATACATACATATATATATATATATATGTACATATATACATATATACTATATATACATATATATATATATATATATATATATACATATATATATATATATATATATATACATATATATATATATATATACATATATATATATATATATATATATATATATATATATATATATATATATATATAATATATATATATATATATATATATATATATATATATATATATATATATATATAAATATATGTACGCACACACTATATAGACGTGTGCGCGTAGATAGATTATGCACACACGCATATATTAATTATATATGTAAATTAATCATATGTACGCACACACTATACACATTAAAAAGACGCATACATATCATGAATACATTTACACTTACTTTGACACAGGTGGCTATTTACTCGTACGCGTCAGATAATAATACTATAGAGATGATTGGGAAGATGGCTGATCCCTGTTTGAGATTTGGATCCACCTCCGCACCGCCGTCTATATGAGTGGACCCGGTACTTGCTGCTCAGGGTCGCAAGCGCAGCTCTGAAACTACTGACTCCGGTGAATCCCGTATTGGTGATACATCTGCATCATTTTCGAGCACAAGTTGCAATGGCTCACTATCAGATCTCTCTCCAGAAAAGAAGAAAAGAAAGGTTGATAAGAAGAAGAAAACAAAGGGTACAAAAGCGATGTCGTTGTGTTGGAGCGTATCGCTGGGGTTATAGAGCGAGTAGTCATCGGACAGGAGCGGTAACTAAAGATGGCTGATCCCTGTTTGGGATTTGGATCCACCTCCGCACCGCCGTCTATATGAGTGGACCCGGTACTTGCTGCTCAGGGTCGCAAGCGCAGCTCTGAAACTACTGACTCCGGTGAATCCCGTATTGGTGATACATCTGCATCATTTTCGAGCACAAGTTGCAATGGCTCACTGTCAGATCTCTCTCCAGAAAAGAAGAAAAGAAAGGTTGATAAGAAGAAGAAAACAAAGGGTACAAAAGCGATGTCGTTGTGTTGGAGCGTATCGCTGGGGTTATAGAGCGAGCAGTCATCGGACAGGAGCGGTCACTAGCACTTAAAAAGTAGACCAAAGGTTCGAAGCCAAAGCTTTGGAGATTAAAATCTATCATGAAAGAGTTGCACGATATTGATGAAATGCGATCTAAGCTTGGTGAGGAGGAGGGTGTGCACTTGCGGTTATTCGTGCAAACCTTGTAAAGGAACTAGCAGTCCATGCCCAAACTAACGTAGAGTAGTTAGACGACATATACAAATAAACTTGTACATATATGAATGGCAATTTATTAAATATTTACAACCATATCAACATCATCACCATTACACGCCGCTGTGTTGTTAGACGTCATCACCATTACCATCCGTATTGTTGGAACGATGTATCGGGTTGCGTCGCTTAGGTTCAAGCCCCATTCTTCCACAGTGCCAGCGATGTGTGTTTGCAGTGACACATTGGGGTTTTTGTTGCGCAAAGCTAAATCTTAGTAGTTTTGAATACCTAACTGGTTGTATACATACTCGTGCTGTTCTTGATTTAGCACATGTTCAAAGTAAGTTGCGAAGGAACGTACATGTTGTATAAAGTTCTTGTCAAGACTACCTACCCGTCCGCTATTATTTATATCCGCAAGCATCGAATGCTTTCTTGTCGTGGACCGAGCCATATGAGTTACAGACGAATGCCAAAAATCGATATCTATGATCGCAAATGGCTTGGCAGCTTACGCCTATAGCCATTTTGTGTCCAAAAAAGAATCTCTCTCTGACACTTGCATCATCTACTGGTGGTAATATAGTATTCACAAATAAACCATCGGCTTCGCCGACACAATGAGAGATCACCACATAACTCGATCGTGCACGAAAGCTATTAGGAATCACTTCACACTCAGATTCCGATGTTGGGAAGTTCAAGTTCAAAGCATTAAGTGTTGTTAACTCGTTGATAGCTGCCACTACTCGTTTGAATATTGAATATATTGTGGTTTTATTTTATGCATACAGAATACGTATTGGAGATCAATCGTTTGACCACTCGCTAATATTCGCAATGTTCGCAATGTTAATGCAAGTTGTACATCAACTTATATCCGGCCGATGATCAAATTTCCCATAAACTTGTCTCTCTGGCGTACAGGCGTTGTAGCTTCCTTCAGTATCATAAACTGTGCATACGTCATCTTTAAATCGTTATCAAATTGGCCCATCTGGAGGGAGTGCCCAGCTACTTCGTCAAAGATAGGTCGGTATCTGTATACCATTCGCGCCTTGGCTTTATAGCGAACACTTCTAAGAACAGGAATAATGGATGCTATCGTAACTATAATAAGCCACATTATGTCCTGGGTCAACTTTGTCTCTTGATCAATGCCCATGTCAATCAGCTTTTCATCTGATTCCCTCTCACTGTCACCGTCACTGTTACTGTCGCTATCACTGCTACTTTCGCTGTCAGAGTCACTATCAGAATAAAATTCACTTTCGTCCTCATTACTGCTGCTATCGGATTCATCGTGACTCTCATTATCATCGTCGCTCGATTGATCAATACCACTTGATGACATCGGCATCTCATCTTCGTCTTCACACGCACCATTGCCTACTCGTTGATTATTGCTCTGTAATATCTCTGCTGCGGCCATGTTTCCCTAGCATATGGACTCTAGCAAAAGACCGTTATTTGATATGAGTTAATATAAGGTACCTCCGAAAACATGTAGCATATGTGTACGTGTACGTGCATAGTGCGCACGTATTTCTTGTTGTGTTGTGTTTTGGTTACCTTTGTATAATTTTACTGCAAACCCGCGCATTTCCAAGGAGCCAATTGCATCGCGTGTTGAAAAGTGAGTCATGACAGAGAAAATCGCTGAAAAGTGCGTTTACTATTTTCGGTCAAATATCCAGAAAAATATCGAGGAGTAGCGTGCAGGGCATCACACAAGCAAAATAGGCCTACTGCCCTATTTTATCTTAACTATTTCGCAAAAAAAGATTTTTCATTTATACGGGCCCTTAGGCCGACCACACCGGACACCGGTGACCGGGTTGACAAAATTCAGGTTCCAAAATTATGGGAAACTGTGTCTGTGTGTCTATACTCTATTGGCACCATGCAAGGCGCAAAGCAGCAAAGCCGCAAACTATTCCTCTGTGGAAAATAGCTGTTTCAAAATCGTCCAAAAACCGGACGGACACCGTCATTTCAAAAAATTACAGCGCGGGCTCGGACGTTAATGATTTTATGATGACAGGTGTCATATAGACAAAAGTCCACAAACTGAAAAATATTTTTATTACTGAAAGCGTAAGCTTTTCTAAGTCTAACGTCAAAATTTTTTACGTTACACCGTTTATAATTTGAGAAAATAACAGTTAAAGTTCAACTTTTATATCGTATACACAACAACCGATATTATTTAGGTGCAGTTTTCTAGGTCATATATTATATCCGAAAATTGCGCAAATATAAAAATATGTGTCGGTTTTTGTTAGATATAGGTGCAGTTCTTAAGTGCAAAATCCACGATTTCGACCATATAATATTGAGTTTATATAAAAGTTAAACCGTTTATAAATTGAAAAAATAACGGCTAACGTTCAACTTATATCTACACTACGTATAACTTATTGACCTTAGTTCTAAGTCCCTGTCAACTTTATCACCGATTTTTTGTCTGTCGACAAAAAAACGTCCGTGACGCTACTTGACCCATTTGTAGACCCTCTTGGAGTCCCTCCTCATTTCAGAAGGAAAGACTGTTAATTGGTTTTTTTTTTAACAAAGAAAAGGGCCCAGAAGCCCGACTCCCGAAAGAAAGACTCTGCCCTCTTTGATTAAACGCTTTCAGTCCCCGCGGCGTCCCAGCCGTGTTCTATTACTGAAAGCGCAAGCTTTTCTAAGTCCCTGTCAACTTTATTACCTAATTTTTTGTCCGTCGACAAAAAACGTCCGTGACGCTATTTGACCCATTTGTAGACCCCCTTGGAGTCCCTCGCCATTTCAGAAGGAAAGACTCCACAGTTGTTTGTATATTTTGTTTTTGTCTTTTTTCTTTAAAAAAGGGCCCAAATACTTTACCAATATTTTTATATACAGTACGTGATTTTGAATAAAATGAATTACCCCTCTGATCATGTGCTTTCAGTCCCGGCGACGTCCCAACCATGTTTTATCACCATTTTTTTGTCCATCCCCAAAAAACGTCGGTGACGCTATTGACCATTGGTAGACCCCCATGGAGTCCCTCCT
>NW_014038729.1:9768-10933 GCF_001186125.1 Sphaeroforma arctica JP610 | reverse complement strand
GAGCTGTGCTTGTGCTGACGTGAGATGTGCTTGTGCTAATGTGAGATGTGCTTGTGCCAATGTGAGATGTGCTTGTACTGATGTGAATGTGAGTTGTGTTTGTGCAAATGTGAGTTATGCTTGTGCTAATGTGTGATGTGCTTGTGCTAATGTGAGTTATGCTTGTACTAATGTGAGCTGCGCTTGTGCTGACGTGAGATGTGCTTGTGCTGATGTGAGATGTGCTTGTGCTGATGTGAATGTGAGATGTGTTTGTGCTAATGTGAGTTATGTTTGTGCTAATGTGAGATGTGCTTGTGCCAATGTGAGATGTGCTGATGTGAATGTGAGATGTGTTTGTGCTAATGTGAGTTACGCTTGTGCTAATGTGAGATGTGCTTGTGCTGATGTGAATGTGAGATGTGCTGATGTGAGATGTGATTGTGCTAATGTGAGATGTGCTTGTTATAATGTAAGTTATGTTTGTGCTAATGTCAGATAAGCTTGTGCTAATGTGCGCTGTGCTTGTTCTAATGTGAGTTACACTTGTGTTGATGTGAGATATGCTTGTGCTAATGTATGGCATTGAATAACACATGTCTGCGTATAGCCGTGCGAGACTCGACGGACTGTGTCAAATAACACTACCAATGGATGGATATACACGAATAGACCCAGAGCTCTATGGGGGGATGAGTACGTCCCGAGATGTGGTACCAAGAGCGTGTACATACTACCAGTACTACCGAATGGGATGGCCGTCAACTCGGTTTGTTCCGTAGCCATGGCTACACTGTGGCCCACGAGGTTGATATTGTTCAGCATATGGCCTATGCATTTTTACCTACCAACTCACTATGTAGATGATTAGAACACCCTAGAAATTTGTTACACGAGCCAGAAAAACACCCCTACCAAAAACTATGTTCAACCAGGTTTTTATCTACCAAAACTGTATTCAACCAGGTCTTTACCTACCAAAAACTCGGTTAGTTCCGTATCTGTGAGTACACCGTAGCCTACACGGTTGATTTTCTCCAGCACATGCGGTAGCAGTGAGTTGAGCCAATCACGAGACAGATTCAGCAACTTCAGAAGGTCATCCGACACCAAGTCTTCCCGGATGCCAGCAACTCGGATTGCGCTGAATAGTATGAATATACACATATAAGAAAAATATATATAC
>NW_014038729.1:5915-8927 GCF_001186125.1 Sphaeroforma arctica JP610 | reverse complement strand
TATACTACACACACACACACACACACACACACACACACACACACAATCACACACACACACACATATATATATATATACTGATCTGTCGGTATACACACATACGACGCACACACCCACCTGCTGCAAGGACAGCCACAACACCAGCCATTCGGCCATGAGTGGCTTGAGTTCAGTCATGTAGAACGACCGACTCAGTAACGTCAAGTGCGGTTTGGCTTGCAGGTCGCGACTTTCCAGTCCTTTGGTGACAGTCTTTTTGACTCTATATAGATGATGGTAGTGATGTAGTGTGGGGATTGCGATTAATGGATAGTATTGAAGTAGCCTATATAGGTATGGTAGTGGCGGAGTGACAGAGTTATGATTAATGTTCTATAAATAGCACAATAACTTGGGAATGTCGATGGCTGGTCTATGGCACAGTCAGGTAGTGTGGGAATGGTGTTCCATTGTAATGATGTGGGAGCAGCCGTTAAGTAGGATAGAGCGAGAATGGTAAGTGTGATCCATTAATAGCCAATTAAAGAGGAATTCACGATCACATATTATAATGCTATGGAAACAGTGGTTGGTAATGTCAACTAAAAGATTCCCAAATTATACCAAGACACATCGCAAATCTATAAATAGATTGCTGCCTACATCTATATATAGAACTCACTTCATGAGCAGCGCTTCGGACTCATTCGACTGAGCCAGGCGTGCGGTAGTACGACCTTCAGTGGCGTAGAACAGAGCGTCAAGTAGATACAAAGGAATATCCCACCGCATTCCTTTGCGGGCAAGATCTATGGCATTTTTAGGGCCGATCGGGTAGTTGAGCTCACTCTTGAGCGGATGCAGGATCAGATCAACCTCATCCACAATCACCTGGGGTTTAAAAAGCGTGCACGCGTATTGGGCAGGAGATAAAAAACTTTTTAAATTTTATCGGTTTTTATACATATGAATTTCTGCCGGCGTAGCGAACGTAACTCAGTAACAGGACACCCATTTATCTATGCGCTGTACACAACTACTGAACACTCGAACACTCCGACACCCACCCACCCATACTCCAGCCCCAGCTCACCTCTCACACACCGCCCTTATTATCCACATACATGTACATCTCCGTGCCACACACTCGCAAATGTACACTCAGGTATGCCGCTTTAAATCTATACTACACATACACTACAACCATGCACACACAACAGTATGTTTCATACCAATACTACACATACACCACAAACACTACAAACACGCACACACAACAGTATGTTTTATACCAATACTACACATACACAACAAACATTACAAACATGCACACACAACAGTATGGTTTATACCAATACTACACATACCCAACAAACATTACAAACATGCACACACAACAGTATGTTTTATACCAATACTACACATACACTACAAACACTACAAACATGCCCACACAACAGTATGTTTTATACCAAATGCATTCCCATATCGTACGCTGTTTGGTGATGTCCAGTGTCTTTGCAGCCAGATCAGTCAGTTCGTTTAGCTTTGGCCACTCAAACACTCCTTGTACTGTGACACTCACCTGGGCAATACACACTCACATACACGCATATAAGCTGTTACTTCGTAATACATATACGTATAAACATTGCTATACACGTACGCATATACATTGCTATATATGTACACGTATACATTGCTATATATGGACAAATATACATTGCTATCCATATACACATATACATTGTCATATATGTACACACATATATTGCTATATATGTACACATATACATTCCTACACATGCATACACATACATTGCTATAGATATACCCAGACACACACCTACCCACACCCCCAGCCCTACCCACATGGCCACATCACCATACCGTCCCCTGTCTGAAGATCTCCAGCGTCCTCACAGCCAGATCAGCCTGTTCGTGTAGCTTGGGCCCTTCCACGCTCAGTGTCTTGGCGGCGCTCTTGCGGTCCCCCAACGGATCCATGAACATCTCCGCAAACTGCCGCACACGCGAGTCGGAGCTATCGCGCACAGCCGTCTGCAGGCGGTCGAGGTTATGCACCACCTCGACGAACTTGAGCTGGAAGGCTATAAATAGAAATGAGCAATGAGCTATTAATAGAATGCGGTGTGTATTGTTGGAAGACTTTAAAAAGAAATGAGCCCCGAGCTATTAATAGGATGCCGGGTGTATTGCGGTATGCCATAGCGGGACGAAACGGTGATCGGCAAAACCGGTTGCAGGCCGTTGAGGTGGTGCAATATAGTGACCTCATATAATCGTGAGTACTGGATATTACACGCACACACGCGCCAGCATATACATCACAACATACATCACACACACACACTCTCTCTCTCTCTCACACACACACACCCTTCACAGCCGTGTCTGTGGCTATTATCACTCCCTTGGTCTATCCAACATACATCACACACACACACACACATACATACATACACACACACACACACACACGCACCCTTCACAGCCGTGTCTGTGGCTATTATCACTCCCTTGGTCTCTCGTGCCTTCATGAGCTTCCGATAGACACCATAGAGCGACCCCTTTTGGAACCGATCGAACTCAAACGTATACACCGCCTTACGCACAACGGCACTGAATTTCTCGCGCAGCACACTGCGACTGAAGTCCATTAACGATGGCGGCACCACCTATACGGCGCAAGACACGCAGACCCGAAAAAAGGACAATCGGGAATAGGAATTGGAGACACGAAACGAGAATCGGGAATAGGAAGTGAGGAACTTGGAGGTGGGAGAAAATGAGGTATTGGTAAAAGTGGGAGTGAAGCGAGGAGACAAATCCGGAATTGATCTATGATTATAATTGGGAAAAGGCGGGTGATTGGGAATCAACGGGTGCAAATTTTGGACATATGGATATGGTGATACAACAAGTGATTGATAGACAACGCGAAGCTCACGAAGCTATTGCATCGTATATTATTTATATGTAAGCAAAGATTTAACTCACACACACACACAT